>NW_027397065.1:75032079-75154653 GCF_003265705.2 Callorhinus ursinus | reverse complement strand
CTGGGATCATGACCTGAGCCAAAGGCAGACGCTTAACCATCTGAGCCACCCAGGCCCCCTACTCTACTTTTCTTAGAAGGATACTAATCATAGTATTAGGGTTCACCCTATAACTTTATTTTAACTTAATTACTGCTTTAAAGACCCTAACTCTAAATACAGTCACATTCTGAGGTCGTGGGTTAACATTATGACTTCAGCATATGAATTTTGGGAAGAACACAATTTAGCTCACAATAAAGTCCTACCCAGCAGGGCCTCAGACTTTGACCTTATTTTAAAGTAGGATTATTACTGATATAATTGGTTAAGACGAGGTTATATTGGAGTATGTTAGGTTCTTAAGCCAGTATGACTGGTGTCCTTCTAAAAAGGAGAAGTTGAGTACAGTCACACAGGGAGAACTCCACGTGGAAATGAGCACAGAGGTCAGGGTAATACACCTACAAGCCAAGTAATGCCAAAGCTTAACAGAAAACCATCAGAACCTGGTAGAGAGTCATGAAACAGGTAGACCATTACAGCCCTCATTAGGAAGTAAGTTGCTTCCTTCAGCAAAGACTTCTGGTCTCCAGAACTGAGACAATTAATTTCTGTTGTCCTAAGGCATCCAGTTTATGGACTTTGTTACAGCAGCCCCAGGAAACCAATACATTCCCTTTCAAAATAGTCTTTCAACAGGGATAAAATAAAACAAAACTTGTTTCATAGATCATTAAAAGTCACCTGAAATAATTTATGTATCATATGTCATGGCAAAACTAGAGAATCACTGAGAAGTAACTAAAGTTACCCTTATTAAGAACCAATATTAGATAACTAACACAATTTTAAATACCAGTAGACCTTAAATGAACTTTCAAGTAAGGCTGAAATTAGCTTATTCCAATCGAAGTTATTCACATAGTTCTATGAATGAGTAAAAAGGTTAAATCATTTGTCATCACTGTTTAGTTTTAGGATATCAATTAAATAGTTTCAGAAAGAAAATGTGGTATGAATTTCATTTTTAGTTTTTATTTTTTATTGCTATGGATATTTTCAAAAGAAATGTGTAAAAAACCAGTAAAGTTAAAAAATATATATATTTATATGAACTGGGATTTTTTTAATTGAAATAAAATTGCCATTTTCTTTGTGAATCACTATTTTTTTTAGTTCAGCATAATCATCCTGTGTGTCAAGCTGTGATTCATTTCTCCCACTTTTTCCTCTTTTAACATCTATGAGTGCTGTGTTGGTTCATTTTTATGCACACATGATGTCATATTTTTTGCCAATACAAAACTTTAAACTGATGAACTACATATCATTTCCATGTAAAGTCGGCCTTTCCTCTTCCCTCATAAGCCCAACTCTATAAAATGAACATTTTATTGTGTAGCATGGTAAAAATCACAAATAAAATACAATCATAAGTTATAAGTTATCCTCATTATTAGTTGAGGGGGCATTCACCCAAATTCTCGTATTTCCTTATGGAGAAATTTGTTTTCCAGAAACACACTTGACCTAACTAGTTCTTCCTTGACAGGAGTGACTTTATTTGATTAGTAAGATTGGTAGAAGTAACAAAGGAACACTTAATTCAGCATATTCTGTTTCTGTTTCGAAATTGGCCAGCCTGCAGAAAAGGTATATTCTATTTCCTATCATATGCTGAAACAGAGTGCCCCACCCAGGTCTGAAGATTGGCAGAGCGTCCGTATGTCCATCTGACAACATCTATAGAGGCTTCCCAAACTTTTAGCTGATATAAAATTAAATCTCTGAAGACACACTACACCTGAGTGTTATTCTTAGCGCCTGTATGGACTAGCTGTGTGATTTTAGACAAGTTTCTTAAACACATTGTTTTTCAGTTTCCTAAAATCTAAAATGAAAATAACCCTACAATGTCATTCTTCCAGTTTTTGCAAAATTTAAATGATCTAATGAACATCAAATGCCTAGAAAGTACCTGGTATCTGATAGTCACTATTATTGACTGATACATGATGGTCTTCTGTGTTGTTTTTAATTATTCAGTATTTAGGTAAAGTTATTTGTTAACTCCCGAATTCCCAACATTTTTAGAGGAACATCATAGTATTTTTCATAATTTTTTAAAATGAGGAAAATTAAAGAAATTACACCCCCAAGTTTACATTTGTAAAAAACTGTTGAGAAATCCTAATCTGGAGGAAGAAAAGGAACTGAATATAGACCGATTTCTAAGTTCATAGCTTTTCACACATTATCTAATTAAGTGCAGTAAATAACTGGCTCTAGTCTTTCATTTGGGGAAGGGTGGTAGTTCTATTCAAGTTTTGGCAGGATCAAAGACTTGTTTTAAAAATGTACAGAATAATTTGTATACAACTTCTGCCCAAATATTGCTAATCCATTGCTTTAGAATGAATAAATCCCTCTTTGCTACCACCACAAAACAGAATGTTCCTTCCATTATGCATCTGCCTCCTACAGCACCTATGCACTAGTATTGGGGTAAGGTGGAGGAAAATACCACTGCATAAGAAGTCATTTGACAAGAGGGCACCTGGGTGGCTCAGTCAGTTAAGCGGCTGCCTTCGGCTCAGGTCATGATCCTGGAGTCCCGGGATCGAGTCCCGCATCGGGCTCCCCGCTCAGCCGGGAGTCTGCTTCTCCCTCCAACCCAACCCCTTCTCATGTGCGCTCTCTCTATCTCTCATTCTCGCTCTCTCAAATAAATAAATAAAAATCTTAAAAAAAAAGAAGTCATTTGACAAGAGAAATCCACTTTTTGATCAGCAGGAGTTTCTGAGATAATCTAGTCAATTATATATATATATTTTTTAATTTACAAAGAGGAGCAGATACCCTATATTCTCCAAATGTCATAAATTATATTTCTATTGGCGACATCCATTGAAGACTTTAAATAAATACACGGGAACAAATATATGAAAAAGAGGAAGTTCATATATAAATGAACAATTTGGGCAATTATAAAATAAAAACATAACAATCATGTCATCTGGGGATGAAAACTCTTTTATTACTTCTTTTCAAATTTGAATACTTTATTATTCCCCTTGTTGCTATGTACCAGTTGATATTTCCAGTAGAATATAGGTATAGTGACAGATACACCTGATTTGTTTTTGATCTTAGACATCCATCCATTCTCTGATCATTAAATGTGATGCGACCTATAAGTTTCTGTAGATGGAATATAATAAGTTGAAGAAGTCTCCTCTATTCTTGGTTTGTGGAAAGTTCCTATCATGAATAAGTGTCAGATTTTGTCAAGTATTTTTTGGTATCAATATTTATGATCATGTAATTTTTTAACTTTCCATGTTAATATGTTGACTTTCATTGATTTTCTAATATTAAAGTAACTTCTCATCCTGGATTTAGTGACATTTGGTCACGGTGGCTAATTATTTTTTACCTTGTGGGATTTGCTTAGCAAAATCAGTTTGAGAATTTTATATCTATGTTCATGAGATATAGGTTTGTGATTTTCTTTTTGTAGTGGTTTCATCTGATTTTGTATTAGAATAATGCTGGCCTCACTGAATGAGATGGAAAGTATTCTATCTGCTTCTGTTTTCTGAAGAAAATTGTTGAAGATTGATATTATTTATACTTTAAATGTTTCACAGAATTCACCATTGGAACCCTCTGTGTCAGGTACTTTCTCTATTTGTAAGGTTTTTATATATTATGTACTTATATAATATATATAGCGTTATTCACGTTATCTATTTTTCCTTGTGTAAATTTGAGTAGCTTGTATTCTTCATGAATTGATCATTTCATTTAAATTATCAAATTTGTGAGCACAGATTTGCCCATAGCATTCTTTTATTATCATCTTAATGTCCAGGGAATCCATACGAATAACCCCTCTTTACTGACATCAGTAATCTCTCTCTAACATCTTTTTCTTGGTTACCCTAGTTAGCAACATACTAATTTTATTAATCATTTGAATAGTCAGTTTGTTGTTTTTTATCGCTACTGTCTTTCTGTTCTCAATTTCATTGATTTCTCCTCTGGTTTTTGTTATTACTATTCTTCTGCTTGCTTTAGAATCAATTTAATTTTTCTTAATTCCCTAAGGTTGAATGAGTTTAGATCTTTCATTTTTTTCTAATACAGGCATCCAATGATACCACCCACAAATTTTGAGAAGTTGTATTTTCATTTAGTCATAAATTCATTTAATATCTCTTTGGACATCTATTATCCATGAGGTATTTTTAAATACATTGTTAAATTACAGATATTTGGGGATTTTTTCCAGCTATTTTTCTTTCGCTAATCTCTAGTTCAATTCAAATGTAGTATGAAAACATACTTTGCATGGTATTTATTCTTTTAAGTTTGTTAAGCTATTTAACCTAGAATGTGTTTTTTTGAGTTTAAAAAGAATATGTCTTCTGCTGTTGTTGGATGGAGTATTCTATACATTTCAATTAGATCAAGTTAATTAAGAGCGTTAGCCATTTGTACCCTTACTGATTTTCTTATTTATTGATTTATCAATTTCTAACAGAGTGGTAATGAATATTCCAATGACTATCATATATTTCTCTATTTCTCCTTTCACTTCTGTCGGTTTTTACCTCATATATTTTGATACTCTCTTTTGAGGTGTATATATATAATTGTTATTTCTTCATGGTTAATTTACCCCATTATCATTATGTAATGCCTTTCTTTATTACTGACTAGCCTGCTTGTTCTGAAATCTACTTTGTCAGTAATTAATATTAATTCTCTCTCTGACTCTGACACTCTGCTTTTGTCTTCACATTTCTTTTCTGACTTTTTAAATGACCTTCGTATTTACATTGGGCTCACCTAAATATTCAGGATAATTTTCCTCTCTCAATTTAATTTAAGTACATTTGAAAGTCTTTTGCCATGTAAGGTGACATGAACAGGTTTCAGGAATTAGGAGATGGACATTTTTGGTGAGGGGCATCATTCCATCTGCATCAGACAAAAGGAAAATAACAAATGTTGGGAGATGATGTGGAGATATCAGAACACTCTGATTTCTAAATCCAGGAATGAGAAGCTACTTTAATATTCGAAAATCAATCAATGAAATTCAACACACTAACATGAAAAGTTAAAAAATTACAATCAGAATAGCGAAGCAATTGTGCATTGCTAAAATGGTACTGCCATTAGAAAAAGTTTGGCCGTTGCTCAAAACTTAAATACAGAATTATCATATGACTCTCTAATTTTAGTAGTAGGTATAGAGCAAGAAAGCTGTAAACAGGTACTAAAAGAAATACTTGTACATGGATGTTCACAGTAGCACTATTCACAAGAGCCAATAGGTAGAAACAAATCAAATGCTTATCAACAAATGAATGGAAAAACAAATTGTGACACACATGTGCACTGTAATTAATATTTAGCTGTAGGAGCACCTGGGTGTCTCTGCAGTTAAGAGTCTGCCTTCGGCTCAGGTCATGGTCCCAGGGTCCTGAGATCAAGCCTTGCGTCAGGCTCCCTGCTCAGCAGGAGCCTGCTTCTTCCTCTCCTCCTTCTCCCTCTCCTCCCAACTTGTGCTCTCTTTCTCTCTCTCTCAAAAAAAAAAAAAAAAATTAGCTGTAAAGATGAAGTACTGATGCATGCTACAATGTTATCATGGGAATGAACTTCAAAAACAATATGTAAAGTGAAAGAAGTCAGACTCTAAGTATCCCATATTGTATGAATCCACTTCTATGAAATATTCAAAATAGATAAATCCATAGACACAGAAAGCAGACAGGTCATTGCCAGGGTATGGTGACTAACTGCTTAGCGGTACACATATTTTGTGGGGTGATGAAAATGTTTTGGAACTTGACAGAGGTGATGATTGAATAGCGTCGTGAATGCATTATATGCAATTGAATTGCTAACCTAAAATGGTTAATTTATCCTAGGTGCATTTTATTTCATTTAACAAATGCTATATTAGTAATAAAAGGTAAGAAATGAGGTATAAATAAAGTAACTGTTATGATTAATTTTTTATGTGTCCACTTGTTTGGGCCATGGTGCAGATACTTTGTTAGATATTTCTTTGGATGTTTATGTCTATGATAATGTTTTTAAATGAGGTATGCATTTAAATTAGTGGATTTTGAGTAAGAAATTGCCCTCCATAATGTGAGTTTGCCTTATCCAATCAGTCGAAGGTCTAAATAGAACAAAAGGCTGGCCTTATCCAAACAAGAGAGAATTCCCTGGCAGACGCTTGACTTCACCTGCAACGTTGGTTCTTCTTGGTTCTATAGCAGACTGCCTTTGCATTCCAACTACAACATTTTCTTGAGCTTTTAACCTGCTAGCCTCCTTCAGATTTGCATGTTAGCCATTTCTTTAAATTAAACCTCTTTCTTTTCTACTATATAACCATCCTATTGGTTCTGTTTCTCTAGAGGACCCTAATACAGTAATTTATCCAAAATCCTACAGAAATTCAGAGGCAGAGCTTATAGCTTAGAAGTTAGGTACTCTTAGTTCAAAACCCAACAATATTTATTGCCATTAGAAGAACATGTTCTGGAGTCAGATTGCCTGGATTTGTATCCCAGCATCACCACTTACTACGTGTGTTACCTTGTTTAAGTTAACCATGGTAAGCCAGGGTTTCCTAAACTATTAAAGGAGATACATTGAATAGGTACAGCATAGTATTGTTATGCCCCTTCAGTAAGAGAAATGTGTACAGTTCTCAACAGAGCAATGGCTGCATGGGTTTCATAGAGACCAGACACTGCTATTACCTTAACAAAAATAGTTTAATTTATAATTATGATAGACAATTCCTTTTTGACTATTCTTGACTCATTTAAGAATTCAACTCAACTAATGGGGGAATACGGACTTTGTCTCAGTTACATCAGGGTCTAAACTGTTGGATCTGCAATGTACATATTGTGTGCCCTTGGTGGGATTAGTTATCTTTTCTGAATTCCATTATCTTCACTTGTCAAAGGTGACATAGCTACTTACCACAGCTAACTCAACATAATACAATCCTATGTGATGTGAAGTAGCCACATGGTAAACGTAGTATAGCTCTAATAATGGTAGTATTTTTACTTTATTGCCTCATTCTTCCTTCCTGATTAAACATGCACAATGTATGTGAGATTTCATGAGAGATTAAGTCTTTTAATGATACTGGGTTACGGGTTAGAATTAGTTAAAAACTTATATAAGATTTTCTTGAAATATGTATTTATGTGTGTGTATGTATGTATATATGCAAACATATACATATACACACAGAACTTTAAGAAGCATGCGGAGAAAAAATAAATTTATATGGAAAACTTCTGATACTTAAAATATAGATAATTCATCCACATTTGAGTGTACTTTTGAATTCTAGTTTTTGGTCCTAAAATTTCCTGGAAGCAGAGTGTATACTTCTATAGTAGTCTTCTACTCAGGTACACACACACACACACACACACACACACACACACACACTTTAGGATAGAAGAACTGTCCTCTTTACCAATCATGTCAAGGAACAAATATTTTTAGAACTACTAAAGAAATTGAAATTGACCCATCTATCCCTATTAAAAAAAATCAATGGATTAAATATCAGTGGATTTAAATTATCTGTGACTGAAAAGATTACTTATTTGTAGTTTGCTTGAAAGATAAATATATTATTCAAGAATAAGCTTGGGCTTCAGTCTACATTTTTGTTCTTTATTAAAAATCAATCTGAAGAAATGTCTATATGAAAAATTATCAGGAAATCTCTAAAAAGATTAATGACAGAAGTACTAAACCAATTCCCAAATTTATTATTTTGGAATAATTACAAAATATATATGATAGATTCAAATTGTGATTTTCTATTACCTAATAATTATTTAATCATTTTACTTAAATTATATAAATTCCATAAACTTGCAGAGTCTGGAACTCCTTATCTAAAAAATTTAAATAGTTTCATTCCAATACATGATTATAGAGATTATATATGACAATTTATATAAAGTACTAGCAACACAATTCATACTTTAAAATTGATGTGTGTGTGTATATATAATATATATTATATATATAAATTCCACAAATAAGATATTTAGGTCAATTAAATAATATGTAATATATAGATATATGTTCATGTATATATGTATATTTTTAAGCGAGATGAGATAATCTATTGGTTGAATCCAACAAAATCCTTCCTGTATTATTTGTTAAAATGTATTTACAAGAGAAATTATTGTATTTAATTTTGCTGTTGCCTTTGCTTTTTTTCAGACCAATTCCTTAACAAAGAGTATACTCTTAATAATATTCCTTATATACACATATGTATTTGTGATATTATTGGACATAAAATATTTGGTCTGTTGGTGTCAGCATTTTTTTTTTACTTTAAAGTTTCTTTTTATTGAGGGATAATATTTCAAAAAATGCTATGAATATTTTTTCCTTGTTATACTTTCGTCAGCATTTTCACACAAGTATCAGATAGATTAAGGTGGGGAAATGGCAATACAACCCAAAGGCTGAAAGTTTAAATGCAAGGAAGACTAGAAATAGAGAAGCCATAGTTGTCATAGCAACATAATCTTGCTATATTCATATTATCCTTTTCCACACAAGAAGAATTTTCAAAGCTCCACAGAGTTGTTCCAAGTAGTAGGGGAGTGAATTTGGTGTGCATTTAATATAGAACTTTAAGGTACTGTTAGTACAGCCCATCTTCAATAGAAGCAACACTTTCCTCAAAATTTAACTCAGTATAATCATTTAGAGAAATTTCTAGTAATATATTCTTTATGAAATAATGTATAGTTAAGAGTACACTTTTGCTTTTTTCCAGGACACATAAAGACAGAAGCATCTCATAGTAAAATTTTAGAATCATTCCAAGGTTTTACTAAATCTGTTTCTTTTATTTCCCAGCAGCCTACCTCTGGTTTTTATAAAAAGCAGCAGGTATTATATATCTTCTTTTACCAGTGAATATATTTTATCTTATATGTTATTTTGAGCCCTTCTAATCTTTTGATATGCCTATTTTCATTTTTAGATGTATTGAGAAGTGAATAATGTCACGCATAAACCAATTCCATACTCTGACTCTACCTACTTAATCTTTTGTTAGAAAATTAGCAACAAAAATAACAAACAAAAACTTTTATATAGGAGAACATAAAAAACTATCAAATTCAAAAAATCATATTTAGTTTTATTTCAGAAATATTATTTAATGAAAAATACATGTAGTCATTCAGCCCATGGAGAATTATACAGATGCCAAGCCACAGTATAATTTAATATATTGTATTATTTTTCCCATTAATTTCCTTTCTCCCCATTCAGCCTAAAGTTATTAGAAAGAATTTGTCCAGTTCCAGATAAAATGAGATACTTAGGGGAATGGATTAAATGGCATAAAGGGCCTTAGTTGTGATCATCTGGGAATAAATGTAGTTTCTGGAGAGTCTGAAAATTGTACTGCAAGGACATCATAGATTGAACACAGCTGCAGAGATCCCCAGTGAGAAGTGAGAATGTGAAATACTGAGTAGCAGCCAGAAACTGCTCAGAGTAGGAAAGAACTACAAAGGAGGCACAACAAGGTCCTAGTGCAATGTCTCTCAGCAGACTGAATGACTATGGGCTTCACAACCCTTTAGGAGTGCAGACATTACATTATATAAGGTCAGTGGTAATAGTCTACTTTGTCTAACATTTGCTTTCCTCCAGTTTGATTTATTATTGTATCCCATGGTTACGGACACCTGCCTTAGTAAATTCAAGGAAAACATATTTTCTTAAAGTACAGCCATATTGACAATGTCTGGTTCAGCCCTAAGAAAAATGGCTCTTCCTCAGATTGACACTTCTACTTTGATACTATTATGCCCAAATAACTGAAATAATAAAGACAAAAAGAAACATTTCTCTCTGCTATTCTTCCCCCTATGTTGATAAAGTAGGTACTTCACATGTAAGAGAAATTTTGTTCTTGTTTGAGACATAGCTCCTAGAACTTGCAGAGATTTTGGAGAATGGTAATCTCTTAAATTATGATGAACATGCAATAATATGTAACTCTAAAGGGACATGTTATTTGAAATGTCATCAACTCACATAAAAACAATGCATTTTTTACCATAATGGGCTATCATGTTAAAAAATATAAATTCAAATGGAGTAAAACCATGAAATTCCACAAAAAAAGGATTTAACACACTAATGTGTATGTTATTTTGAAAGCATAACACAAAAGCAGTAAGTTACAAATTCACATTATACTCTATATCAGAGTGTTAAGTTTTCGGCACTTTACTTTTTTCTTGTTCTAAGTGATTTTTTTTCAAGCCTATAAAAAGAAAAAGAAAAGTCTTCATGTTACACAACTGCCCTAAATAAATGTAGTGGGTTTTAGAAAAGCTCTGCTATTCATTCACCAATTCTAGTGTGCTATTGTTTGTTTTATACAAGGAAAACTATAGGTTAGTATTCATTACTCAATATGTCTTTTAAGGAAGAAATCAAGGTTAAAGTGATTTAACATCAAATGTCAACACAAAATACAGTATAATTATGTTAGTTTGGTTTAAAAGAATTTTCACATCTAATTTTATTTTACAATTACTTTCATAAAAAGATTGCAGATTTAATGTACAAAAAAGAAAAAAAGCTTTATTTAAGAACTACTTATTTTTTACTACAACAAAATATATTTATTATAATTTGTTTGAACTTAAGAAATTTATTTTCTCTGAAATTGAGGAAAAAATTCTGAGCCCCATAATACTACTTACAATCTGTATGAATAGCCATTTCCCCCACCTATTTTTTCCTGGACAAATGTTATGTTTAATAACCTAATTTATCATTTTATATAGAGGTATTTAAAAAAAAACAAAACAAAAATGTTTCTGGTATTTCTGAACAGCAAAACAGAAACATATGATGAAACAAGCATAAAACTTCTATATGGCAATCTAATTATAGAAACACAATGTAGACTGCCAGAATGGTCATGTGAGGAATTCTATGGACCCTCACTCCAGCAATAAACAATGACAAATGGTGAAAAATAATAAAAAATATTACAATCTCTGGAAAATTTCCTAAAGACATACTTTAAGTGAAAAAAATACATATATATACCTAGAAAATCTATTAAATCTGTATAAGAAGGGGCATCTTGGTGGCTCAGTTGTTAAGCATCAGCCTTCGGCTCAGGTCATGATCTCAGGGTCCTGGGATCGAGCCCCACATCAGGCTCCCTGCTCCGCGGGAAGCCTGCTTCTCCCTCTCCCACTCTCCCTGCTTGTGTGCCCTCTCTTGCTGTGTCTCTGTTTGTCATATAATAAAATCTTTTAAAATAAAATAAGCACCATAGTTTTCTTTAAAAAAAGGGGGGGGATTTATTAAAAAAAAAATCTGTGTAAGAAAAGTCAGAGTCTATGGCCTTTGAGCCAAGACCTGCTCTACTCCCTCCTCGCCATGCGAGTTTAGCATAAGGGAAGATCTATTTTCGGTGGTTTATGAAGCCAAGAATACATGACTTCATCTTCCCCTGGCTTTTAAGTCCAGGGCTACAGAATCTTCCTAGGAGGGGCAGGACACTGCCACTTCCCATCATCTCATGCAGAGGTTCTATTCTAGACAAGAGAGGTCACGAGGTCCGGAATCTCTTCCTCCACTGAGTTCCAACTTGTAAGGTAGAAGCTCCACCTAGTAGGCACACAAGCTGAGAATACTGGAACCCAGAAGGCCCTCATTCCAACTCACTCTTAGCATTAAATTTCCACCCTAGGAGAAACAAGAAAAAAACACCAGAGGCTCCTCCCTCACCCAACTTCTTGCTCATTAAGCAAGGTTATCATTCCAAGAAAAGCATGCCACTATCCCCATACCCATCTCTGGACCAGAGGCACAGAGATTTGGTGGGAGAGGAATCAATCAGAACAGGTAATTATGTAATAATAAAAGACAGTATACATGCATATTTCTTCCTTCTTGATTAAACTGATTAAAAAACATTTATATAAAACAATATGTAAACAACTGCATTGTTGGGACTATAATATATAATATAAATTTGACAATTATAGCACAAAATAAAAAGGTGAAAACTAAGCTGTGTCGAAGTAAGGAAATAACACCAAATGGTAACTCAAATTCACAGTAACTAATGAAAAGAACCAGGAGTAGTAAATAAGGTTAATACAACAGGCCCTATAAACAATTAACTGTTCTCCTTTCCTTTTCTCAGCTTTTAAGAAAAGATTTAAAATTATACAAAGTATTTAATTATAAGAATGTATTTTGAGTTTCAAGATATACAGATACAATTTCCGTAACACTAATAATATTTAAAAAGTGGGAATATGGGTTAAGGATACAGAGAAGTAAAATTTCTATTCCCACTGGAGTAAATCTGAAGTAGATTCTGGTAAATTAAGATATATATGGTAAGCTTTACAGCAAGCACTAAGTAAATGCCTCAAAATATAGTGAGAAATCACTTGAATAATTAAGATGATACACTGGAAAATCTTCACTTAATTAAAAAATGAAAGCATTAAGACAAAACAAACAAAAGAAACTGAAACATATAGAAAAAATAAAATAGCAGATATAAATCCAAACATCAATAATAACATTAAGTGTGAATGAATTAAACAATAATATCAAAAATCAGAGTTGACTGGATTGAAAAACTATGTGCTCTCTGCAGAAGACACATTTAAGAATCAAAGATACAAACAGATTGAAAGTAAAAGGATAGAAAAAAATGTTAAAAAAAGAAACACCATGAGAAAGCTGTAGATAGTACTAGTATCAGATAATTTAGCCTTTAAAACAAAAACTTTTTTGCTAGAGATAAATGGGTTTCTTTTTTTTTGTAATGAAAAGAGATCAACATATCAATAATCTATAACAATTACATATATGTACATACCTCACAAGAATGCCACACCCCGCATCCAACATGGATAGAACAATTGTACAGGACATATGAAAGGAAAGATTTGGCCAACATTAAAAACTATACCTACAGATATCTAGAAGACACTCCACCCAACAACAGCAGAATATACATTATTCTCAAAGCACAGAAAACATTGCCCAGAATAAATTACATATCATAATACATGCTTCAACATATTTAGAAGGATTGGATAATACAAAGTGTGTTTTCTCACCATGGAATAAGAAATCAGTAAGAGAAAGAAATTTGGGAAATTCACAGATGTGTTAAAATTAAACAAAACTATCCCAAATAACCAATGGGTCAAAGAAAATATAGCAAGGGAAATTTTAAAAATACTTGAAGAAAAATGAAAATGAAGACACATATACCAAAACCTTTGGGATGAAGCCAGACTAGGGTTTAAAGAAAATTTATAGCTGCAAAAGATTATATTAAGAAGGAAAAGAAAACAGCTCAAATCAATAAACTAACTTCCAGGTTAAGACACAGAAAAATGAACAAACTTAAAGCAAGCAGAAGGAAGAAAATAAATTTAGAGAGGAAACTAATGAAATTGAGGCTAGAAAATCAGACACTATCAATAAACCCAAAAGTTGTTTTTTTGGAAAAGAGAAACAAAACTGAAAAATAATTTAAATACATTGACCAAAAATAAAATGAGAAAAGATTCAAACCACTAAAACCGGGAATAAAAGAGGGGACACTGCTACCTACAGGAATCAAATGAATATAAGGGAATATTCTGAACAACTCTATGCTAAAAAATTAAATAATGTTGATTAAACAAATTTCTGGAACAACAAAAACTCTGAAACTAACAGAATAAGAAATAGAAAATCTGACTAGACATATAATAAATCCCAGGTTTGAATTCATAATTTAAAAACTTCATACAAATTAAGCCCAAACCCAGATTAGCTTCATTGGTGAATTCCTTCAAAAACTTAAAGAAAATTAGTAGTAATTCTTCACAAACTCTTCTCAAAAATAGAAATGAAGAGCCTATTTCTCAATTAATTATATATTGCCAGTATTACCTCAATAGCAAAATTCAAAAAACAAAAGAAAGCTACAGATCAAATTTCTTAGAGATATAGACACGAAAATTCTTAACAAAATATTAGCTAACCAAATCCATCAATTTACAAAAACAATTCTACATCCTGACCAAGTAGGATTTATCCCAAGAATGCAAGACTCATTGAACATCCTAAAGCTAGTTATTTATATTAGATCATATTAAGAGAATGGACACAATCATCTCAGTAGATGCAGACAAAGCAGTTGACAAAATCTAATACTCCTTCATGATAAAAACACTCAACCAACTGGGTATAGAAGAGAACTTCTCAACCTGATAAAAACCCGGACAATGTTATACTTAATGTTGAAAGATGAAATGCTGTCACGCTGAGATCAGGGATAAGACAGGGATGTTCAGCCTTGTTAATTTTATTCACCAATGTATGGTGGTTTTAGTCAGGGAAATTAGGCAAGAAAATGAAATAAAACACAGCCAGACTGGAAAGGAAGAATTAAAACTATATCTACAAATAGCATGATCTTTTATATAGAACACTTAAAATGAGAGCAGCAGGGTTGATGGATATATCATCGCACAGATATTGTTTGTCTGCATATAGCAATGAACAAACTGAAAATGAAGCTAAGAAAACAATTCCAATTACAATATCATCAAAAGAAATAGAATACTTTACCTAGGAATGATTTTCACAAGAGAAGTATAAAACTTACACTCCAAAAAGTACAAAACAGTGTTGAAAGAAATTAAAGAAAACCTAACTATATGGAAATCCACCCAAGGAGTGGTTGGAATACAGGGATGAGATTAGGTCAGAGACTGGTGACACTAAATGCATATAATTTGTTAAATGAAAAATAAAAAGCGATTAAATTGACAGATGGCTCTTTAAAAAATCATCAAAATGGTTTGCGTAATATTGGCATGTAGCCACGTTTTTCTTCTTTTGCCTAGAGTGAGCTGACATGGCAGAGATTGATTTTCCAAGGCTAAAAAATTAGGTACAATTTTCCTAGCAACTTTTCAAAAGTGACTGAAGAAGTATCTTTGCAAGACAGTGGCTGGCATACCAGTGACGTGGAGAAACTAGAAAATGCAAAGAGAAGAGACTAATTCCTGAACATGTTAATATACCACCCCTTCCAAAGATCTTTCCAAGCATGAGGAACTCATTGATGTCTCCAGGGTTTCTGTTTTTTGTTTTTTGTTTTTGTTTTTGTTTTTTGGGTTTTTTTTAATGTTCTGAATAACTAGTAACAGGCCATTATAAAATTTTACAAAGCATGAGAGACTATGGACTCTGAGAAACAAACTGAGAGTTCTAGAGGGGAGGGGGGGATGGGTTAGCCCGGTGATGGGTATTAAAGAGGGCATGTATTGAATGGAGAGCTGGGTGTTATACGCAGTGAGTCATGGAACAGTACATCAAAACTAATGATGTAATGTATGGTGATAAACATAACATAATAAAATAAAATTTAAAAAAAATTACAAAGCAAATTGACTGAGGATTAAGTTTCAAACTAAATTAGCAACTAAAATAATGTTCGCCAGCCCAAATCCCCAGAATATCTCCTCTTCTACTTTAAGGCCTATGTACAGATTTTTAATATATTTGGGAATCTCAAATATATCTCTTTGAGGACGTTTATTTTCTTTTGTCCTTCTTGGGGTAGGGTGAAGCTTTGGACTGGAAGACTGCATTTTCCTTTATTTTATTTTATTTTTTTTTAAGATTTTACTTATCCATTTGACAGAGAGAGACACACAGTGAAAGAAGGAACACAAGCAGGAAGAGTGGAGAGGGAGAAGCAGGCCCCACGGCCGAGCAGGGAGCCTGACGAGGGGCCTGATCCCAGGACCCCGGATCACGACCCGAACCGAAGGCAGACGGCCAACGACTGAGCCACCCAGGGGCCCCGACTGCATTTTTCTTTAAATATTCTTCCTTAATTTTAATTTTAGTGATCATTTCTATTCAACTAGCTAGCTACCTACTTACCTATTTATTACCTATATATCTACATCTAGGTATATCTTTATCTATAGTTATCTCTACCTATCTATAAAATTCTAAAAACTGTTACTTTTTTTTTTCCTATTGTCTTGTTCCAAGATAGCCTAATACTGGACCATCTTCCTGCCTCTCACTCATTCAAATCTCTTTAAGATCCTTTCTTCTTGTTTGAATTAGTTATTCCCTAAGGGATCCGATCTGTGTTTCACTCTCCTTAGTGCTGAATTTCCTCAACTTTCTGATGAAACTTAATTCCATAATTAATGAAGAAATATATATTTGGGATCATTGTAATCTGTCTAGCATTTTAATCACGGCCTTTTGTCACTGACGGCCAGGGGTGACACCAGGGTTTTATGTTGATGATGCACACTGTTTTAGTGGCTTCACCTTGGAGTACGTATAGGAGCTGGAGTCAGAAAAGCACTCCATGCTTTCCCACCTTTTTAAAATAAAGTTCATATATTGAGCTCCAATCTCCAATTTGAAAGTCCTCCCTTTTCCCATGAAGGTAAATCAATTCATTAAGACATATTTTCCCTAAAGAAAAGTTGTTTGGATTTGAAACTTAAAAAGAAAGAACGTATTTTCCCGCTTCATCTGGAGGAAATTTATTCTACTCCACATTTTGGGAGGGAGGCACCAGAGGGGAAAGCAGAGGCAGACTTGTGGAGAAATACAGAAAATGTCATTCAAAACACTTTTAGAAAATCACTCTGATCTCTGTGCTCTTCCTGGTTGAGTTGTCCATATTTATCCAGTCCAGGATTTTTCTGCAATAAGAAACCATTCCTGCTTTTAGAAGAGCCTTCTCCTGTGAATGTTCTGAGTAGGATCCTTTGATTCTTCATATCCTACAGTGTGGTTCTCCCCAACTTCTGTCTTCCTAAAATGCATCAGAGATTATAGCTGTTCTTTCCTCTTGTCACTCTCAGTTGTTATTGTTGTGGTTTGATTTGCTGCCTTTTGAAATACTTCTATTTCTGATGTTTCAAGAGTGTTTCTTGGGGGAGAATCACTAAATACGTGCTCAGTCAGACCTTGAAAATTGGAGCTCCACGACAGCTCCGGGGTACAAATTATTATACGCCTGATTTATTTTTTTTCATTTTATATGGAAAAATAATTTAGAAGGTAAAAGGAGATTTTTGATAGTGTAACTGAATTTATTTTACTTTCAAGGAATAGGTCATATTGCCCAAATTATAATTCAAGTGATTGTCCTCTCAAATTGTATTTATTGTTTTAGGTTCCCTTCCCCCACCCCCAGTAGACCCTTTTAGCCTCCATTATTAAGTATTTCATACTAGTATGAACTAATAAAATGGAATTGTGCGCACTTAGGTTCCCAACATGATGCTGAAATTTACTTTCTCTTTGACCTTAAGAAAGTTCCTTAAACCTTTCAAATGTATGAAATAGGGATAACATTATGCTACTAGATCTTGCTTGATGTAGAAAGGAATGACATTAAATTGGATGTCTTCATCATGGATTAATATATTTTAAGATGTCATATTTAAAATGAATTTATGTTTTCTCAATTGCAATATTAAATAATCTGCTTTGGGCAAACAGGAATGAGTTCATATATAATTGATATTAATATTCTTCCCAGTCTCTAATAAGAAACAAAATGTCCTTATTTATATGCAGATTCCTTACATTGCAGTACGGTCCTACATACTTGGAAACTGAACTAACACTGTATTTCTCAGGAAAAGAAGTTCTATTTCCTTAATTTTATGCCACTTATTTATATAACATGGATCTCATTTACTACTCTTCTAGGGGATTTTCTTTGCTTGAATTACTTCACTAATTTGTTCAGCATTAACCTCATTTCCTACATGATCAGAGTGTTGTTCTTTTATATGCACACAATCAGGTAGTTATGCTGAATAGACTCTCTCTACTTATATATTCATTAGGTACAAGAAAAACTCAACTTCAATTATGTCTTACGGTGGGTTGTTCAAGAGGCTACTGTTTGTGATTCTCATTCTGTTTATAGTAGTGACTGTTAGAAGTCATTATTAAATATTTATTTGATGTTTACAATAGGTTTCCTTGAGACTTTATTTAAAAGGGAAAGCATAATACCTAGATCCTATATAAGAACTACAAAAGACATTAGCTGTAACTGAAGTCTTCAAAGTGACAGTAAAATAAGATTTTTATGAATGGAAGCATTTATATTAATTTGATTAGTTTTGGCCATTATCTAAAGAAATATAACATTTATATACTATATATGATTCAAGGAAATTGTTTCTTCATATAAATTAATTTTTTTAGAGCTGACATACCTAGGATATATTCTAACTGGAGCAAAGGTATGGCAAACACAATCATGTATGTCCTGGAATCTATTATTGATTCCTTCTGCAGATGTTTTAATATTCCACCTCCCTAGAGCCCGGAAGGGAAAGGATTTAGTTGAACAGTTTTGTAATTCAAAGAACATTTGTATATTACTACTCACTAGGCTAAGACTGTATTATCTCCAGAACTTTGGTCTCTTTAAACGAAGTATATGAGATTTAATGCACGAAAGATGATCTGTCTTGAAAAATAACACATTAAATAAATATTGCTATTTTTTTAAATAGCCCTATTTATAAAAGCAAAGTGTAACATACTTCAGAAACAATAAGATTTCAAGTGCCTTCTCCACTCTAATTTCAAAATCTCCTATGACATCTTATTTATGTAGAAGAAAAGATTTTAGAAAATATTTGAAAATGACATTTAGCATAACTCAAAAGAGATCTAATCTGTAAGGTTTTGGGAATATTCAAATGTAGGAAGCATCCATTGTTTTCCTTGGAGTGTATCATCCTGTCTAAAAGTAAGCCCACTTAAAAGAATTTCTAGAGGACTTTTGATGAAGAAGAGCAGTTTTCATGACACATACCCAAGATTAGGTCCAGGGATTATCTATACTTTGAAAATCTGTAGCAACTATATAAAGACTTTTATATTATTAATTTAAATCTTCATGTTTATAGAGATTTAAGGTATACCTAGTGAAACAAAGTCAGTTATTTCCCATATTTTCTTTTTATTATTAGCATTATATGTGTTAGGATTAGCAAATATCAGAAAACTTCAAATCAAACTGCCTGAAATAAGAATTCTTGATGTTTTGTTTGTTTGTATTCCCAAGCATGATATCTAGATGTAGGGTGGGCTCCAGAACCGGCTGATGTAGCATCTTAAGAACTCCCTGGGCTGGGGGTGCCTAGGTGGCTCAGTCGTTAAGCGTCTGCCTTCGGCTCAGGTCCTGATCCCAGGGTCCTGGGATCGAGCCCCGCATCGGGCTCCCTGCTCCGCGGGAAGCCTGCTTCTCCCTCTGACCCTCCCCCTGCTTGTGTCCCCTCTCTCGCTGTGTCTCTCTCTGTCAAATAAATAAATAAAATCTTTAAAAAAAAAAAAAAAAGAACTCCCTGGGCTAATTTTTAGCCTCCATTGTGTAATGTTCAATGTGTAAAAGATGCTTAGCTAGCCTTCCTCAGTGTGATAAAGATGACGTCAGAAGATGTAAAAGTAATATCCAGATATGGCAATGTTGAGAGGAAGAAGGGAGCGATGCTTTCATGTATCTCCCTCATGGGAGCTGTGACTCTGTCCCACAGCTCTCTAAACACTCTTCCTTCTACACCACACTTGTCTTCACTGGGTCAAAGATTCGGTCCTATGTCAATCCTTAGCAGATGCATGAACTTACCATGACTTAAGTTGGAACGGATATCAGGGGGTCACCCACAAAGATCTCCATATAAGATGTCATTATTCTGACTGAAGACAAACTAGGAATCTTAACAACAAAAACAACAGCAGCAAAAACAAGAGGTTTATCTTCAGTGTGACAAAGGTTCTAAGAACCTGAGGGGTTGGAGTGTGCTCAGCCCTCTGTCATAAGGAGTAAGAAAACCAACCACATGGTTTGCTCTAAAGAAAGCAAGCTAATAAAGAATCAGAGAGGGCCTTATCTTCAAAAAGGCTGTGTAGAGGTCCCCAAGAAAGAATAAATAAGAAATGGATTCCTCAACCATTTCTCTATAGAGGATGGTCAAACAGATAACTTGCAAACATTTCTCTACTCAGGAAATTTTCATTCTCTACTGTGGATATTTAAATGAAGGAACTATCAAACCAACACAGTAGGCTGCTCGAACTAAATAACAGGCATATTAATGGACATATTTAGAATCTATTGATCCAATTTAAAAAATGACATTTGCATATTTTATACCACCTTACATATTATGGTATATATTATTTTACATATACATATTATACACATATATATATGTATACACACACACACACACACATACACTGGTACACACACATTCACATTCTTTTATGAGATGGTTAATTTTATTTTTCAATTTGACTGGGCCACAGGGCGCCCAGATACTTGGTCAAATATTCTTCTGGGTATTTGGGTGACGATGTTTTAGGATGAGATGAAGTTTTAAATGTGTAGACTGAGTAAAGCATATTGTTCTCCCCAATGTGGGTGGGTATCGCCTAATCAGTTGATGGTCTCAACAAGACAAAGAGGCTAATCCTCTGCTGAATATGAGAATTTCTCCTGCCTGCTCTTGAACTGAAACATAAGCTCTTCCTGGGTCTTGAGCTAGCAGGCCTTCTGACTGGAACCATGACATCAGTTCCCCTGGTTCTCGGGCCTTCAGACTCAAACTGGAACTACACATTAGACCCTAGGTCTGAGTTTGTTGACTCACTGCGAAGATCTTGGGACTTGTCAGCCTCCATAATCACATGAGCCAATACCTCATACTAAATTTCTTTCTATCTATCTATCTATCTATCTATCTATCTATCTATCATCTGTATCTATCTATATCTCTCTATATACAATAGAGACATAGAGATCTATACAGGTATTAGATACATAGGTATAAATGTGTGTGTATATATATGTAAATATATAGATCTCTCTATATAAATACATTCTGTTGGTTCTATTTCCATTAGGCATAAAATCTTATGAGAGAATATTCTTGGGTGGTGGAAGTATTGGCATAACAAATTGTAACAAAAATGATACAAAAAAGATCAGATACATTTGTCTCCTTGAATGTTAATATATTAAGACAAAATGCTATTCTCCTCGGGTTGCACTCATCTAGATTTTTAGCATTCTTATTTCAAAGACTGTGTGTTCAGGTTAATATTTGGGGGAAGATAATTAAAGATAATTATACATAAAGCAGTATACTGATTATTTTACTTATGGCCCATAGTAGTTACATATTAAAATATTAACTTTATTATATTTTATTTATTAAGTATATATTAACATATTAAAGTCAGCAAGACATTTTTAAAATCCTTCTCTGTTACAGTGATTTTTAACTCTACCTCATGAAAAAATACAATATCTGTATTAAAACAATCAAACCCTTTAATAGCTGACATTATTTCACACTAACCATAGCTGACTTGTAACTGTCTCTGACTGTCTGAAGTATTTCTTACATGGTATGTCACGTTCAGGAGTTTATTAATTCGGGATTCTACTGTTAGACCTTTTCTTATTTGAAATGTATTTGTAATACTTCCTTAGAAGTAGAATTTATGATTCAAAGAGTATGTGTATTTTTTAATAGTTTTGACATTAGAATGACAAATTGCCTTACTAGTATATATACTGCCTTGAATCACACCAGTATTATAGAACAGACTCCTTGTCATCAAATCTTGGCTAATGCTCCTAATTAACATTTACAAATCCAGTTTTATCATTAAAAATATTCATTTATTTGCATTTGGTTAATTGTTATTTCTAATTGGTAATTAAAAATTCATCTTTTTATACTTTTTAGCCCATTGTTCTATTGAGAAATCTTTTTTTTTCCTGACATCTTAGAATGTTTTATAATTTAAAGGTACTACTAGTGTATCACTTTAAAAGACATGCCTCTCCCAGAAACTTTATAAATAGCTATCCCTAGTTTTGTTTTTATAGTTAAATCTTAAGCATCTATCTCTGCACATGCTATCAGGTAAGCATTTAACTTCTGTTTTTCCAAACAATCTGGCAATCCACTAAAAAAACATTTATTAATTTGGTCATTTTTTATCATGGACTTGAAATGTCCCTTTTACAATAGTGTTGAAATGCACAGGGTTAAAAAACATGTGTTCTGTTACTTACTACCTGTGCGACCCCAGGAAAGCTCAGAGATACTTGGTCTCTGTGTCATCTATAAACCAGGATAATGGTACATACCTGATGGGGTTGGTATTAAAACTAAGTTAATCTATGTGTGAGGAAAACTTGAAAAGAACCTAGAACACAGTTAACATAGAAATTAACTATTGTATAGCTAACTATATGTATATATTCTAATATTAAATATATCTAAATATTAGGTCTTCTTCTAGAATTACTGACCCATCTTTGACCTACCTATACTTACCCTGAAATGAAACTATTTTTGCTTTACAGTGTGTTCACTTCACCATGTCACAAATGTCATGTCTTTTTTTTTTTTAAGACTTTATTTATTTATTTGACAGAGAGACACAGCGAGAGCAGGAACACAAGCAGGGGGAATGGGGGAGGGAGAAGCAGGCTTCCCGCAGAGCAGGGAGCCCGATGTGGGGCTGGATCCCAGCACCCTGGGATCATGACCTGAGCCGAAGGCAGACGCTTAATGACTGAGCCACCGGGGCGCCCCTGTCATGTCATTCTTATTCAAATATCTCTTCACTGTTCTTCCATAGATAAAAATTAGCATCATCATATCAAGTTTTCAGATAAAGAGTTAAGCAAACAAACGAATAAGCACTGAATTGGGATGTTTTTAATTGTAGTTGGGTTAAAGGTAAAGATCTATGTGTGAAGATCTGTTTTCAAAATTATATTTTTTCCCCTAGGAACGTCAAAGTCATACAATTTAAAATAGTGTTTAATTTGTTGTTCTAGCAACAGAGCTGTACTCCTATAAAGACACAGCAATTTAAAAGGTCAAAAATATTTACAGTGTGTGAAATAAAATAATTGACCCAAATGTGAAATATAATAATTGGCTCATCTGCCAAATGAAAGAAAATATTTTAGTAGATTTTCCAAAGTGTAATGTAAGAATATAGTATGGACACAATTTGCATATATGGAAGTTATATTTATACCTAGTATCACTTAAAGTAGACAATTAATTGAAACACAGACTGTCACACTGCATTATCTTCCTCTTGTTAATTGGTCTTCAGAGGGTATTTGGAGATATCCAATTATCACTCCACCAAATGCACAACAATAGCAACAATTTAAAAATAAATAAGGTCACCTTCCTTTTCTACTAATGAGTAGTGCTAAAAAGTGACATAAGGAAGACAGAGCAAATATCACTCTTTTCCTATGTGTAGACCTGATTTAGCAGAGATCTGTCAAAAATGGTGTAAATATGGATATATTGTCAACTTTACCAAAGCAGAGAATTTAGTGTTGTGATTTGGAAAACCAATAACAAGAACAGTTAAACATTACAGGTGTACATGTATCTATTCATGCCGACTTGTTTCAGGAGACTGCATATATTTAAAGCCACACATTATTGTTTGGAAATTTAATAAGCATAAGTATTATGTTTATCTACTCTTCTTCATTTAATTTCTAATACCTGTCACTGCAATGAATTAAATTGTTACTTATTATACATCTTTTAACCCAGTATCATAAGGCAATATATCAAATCAGCACACTACCTAGTTCTGTGTAAAGTACATTTATAAAATTCTATGGAGAGCTTCAGTATGAAAATTTAGCTTCAGATGTTTACATTAGAATTTTTACAACTCAATGGGGCACCT
This sequence comes from Callorhinus ursinus, assembly GCF_003265705.2. Taxonomy (NCBI): domain Eukaryota; kingdom Metazoa; phylum Chordata; class Mammalia; order Carnivora; family Otariidae; genus Callorhinus; species Callorhinus ursinus. The sequence goes on along the minus strand of NW_027397065.1, from coordinate 75,130,755 downwards.
GGGTGGCTCAGTTGGTCAAGTGTCAGACTCTTGATTTTGGCTCAAGTCATGGTGTCAGGGTTGTGATACCAAGCTCCGTACTCAGCCTAGTCTACTTGTGATTCTCTCTCCCTCTCCCTCTGCCCCTCCCCTGCTCGTGCATGTACTCTCTCTCTAAATAAAATAAAATCTTAAAAAAAAAGAATTTTTACAACTCAGACTATGACTATATGAAACAAAAACATATATTCGTTATCTGATAGACACAGACACGTAGCAGCCTCCCCAATGCAGTTCTACCAGAATCCCTGATAGAAAATTTTAAGAAAGTGATAATTGCATAACTAGGTTGAGGTATTGGTTAACTTGCATTTCACTTCCATCTCCTGATACCTACCTTCATTCTAATATCCTAGCCCACGTCTCTCAGTGTTTCCAAATCTTTAAAGCAATGTGTACTTTAACATTAAATACAGGGGAAGAATAAGTTAAAACTCAAAATGCAAGGTCACATAAAAATTAATACAAAAAATAATGAAGATGTCTATTATCATAAGTTTCTCTTACAGAGAGGTTCTAACCATAATCGATAACTTGTGATTGTTAGAATTATGGTAATATTTAAGCATTCAAAGCAAATGTCCAAATAAATTAATACTGTACTCAAATGGGTATTGTAAGCACTTCAATTGTAACTGAAGTCTCATATAGAGTTCTTGTGGCTTCAAAATTTTTAGTCCTCTTACTCTTCAATAAGAGTGTTACAAAATAGGTGACTCGAGTAATTTATAATTCCTAGTGTTTCTAACTTTGCCTTGTAATGGAACAGAATCAATAATTTTTATTCTCTTTTTATTTTTATTTGCATTTATTCTGCAGAATTTACTCCCAGGCCATAAGTTTTTGTTTCTTCAGTTTCTTCTGGGATATCTTTTCCTTCTGTGCAACCTCCTCTTCTGGTTTAGGAACAATCTGCTCTTTTTCAGTAAGGATCATCTCAATGTGGCAGGGAGAGCTCATGTATGGGTTAATCCGACCACGAGCCCTGTACGTTCTACACCGCATCTTGGGGGCTTTGTTCACCTGGATGTGCTCAATGACCAGAGAATCAACATCTAAACCCTTAAGTTCAGCATTACTCTCTGCATTTTTAAACATGTGCAGTAAAAATTCAGCACTCTTCTTGGGTCACCGACCCTGTGTCCAGCCCCACTGTTTGGCCTGGGCACACCTACCAACTCCACCATGGTAGCAACGGAATGGCACACACTGCTTCTGTAAAGTGACGTCTTTCAGATACTTGGTGGCTTTTCGGATATGAATACCCTTGATGGCCTGGGCAGTTTCACGTGTGTTCTTAAAGTGAACACGAAGATTTGAACCTCTTGATTTACATGATTTCGTAGAGTTTTCTGGGTCAAGCGAATAGCGAATCATTTTCAGAGGTCACCTCAGGCTGCTTAGGGGGAAGAGCTAGAATCAATAATTTCTTTTTTTTTTTAAGATTTTATTTATTTGACGGAGAGAGACACAGTGAGAGAGGGAACACAAGCAGGGGGAGTGGGAGAGGGAGAAGCAGGCTTCCCATGGAGCAGGGAGCCCAATGTGGGGCTTGATCCCAGGAACCTGGGACCATGACCTGAGCCGAAGGCAGAAGCTTAACGACTGAGCCACCCAGGTGCCCCTAGAATCAATAATTTCTTATTAATTATGGTTTTATTTTTCAAAATTAATTCAGTAAGAAAGTTGTAACAACCTGTGGCAGTAGGATATGTTCACATTTTCCAAATTCTTGTATTCTGGTAATTCAGAAGCATTTGTCTCCATCTAGATAAATTAGAAGAGAAGAACAGTTTCCCATAAAAAACACCCACCTGCTATAATCACTTAGAGCAAAACTAATGAAATGCCAAAGTGAAGATCCTTGCCATTGGAATGGTTTAGGAGAAATAAATGCTTAAAACATTTTCAAGGAACAAACTATTTTTTAAATGTCCTCAAATAATATGTGTGTAAAGCTAAACCACAAGACACAAATCATTTTTTTTTTAAGAAAATGGACAAACGTGCTGATGAGCATAAGTTCTATTTTCTCTATATAACCGGACAAATTGATTTCCAGTGTCATGCTGTTTTAAGTGAAATATTGGAGAGAGTGCTCAGATACTTTCAGGGCTGGAAGCGGCTCTGTATAAAAGAAGATGATGGAATACATGAGACAAATGGGTAGATTGGATACAGCAAAGTGCTCCCAAAATATAGATAACACTGGCAGCACAGAAAATGAGCACCCAAGTAAAACATTTGTGAGACCTGAGTGGAGGAGGAAAAAAAAAAAAAAAAAGCTCAAGATAAAAGCAAGGCCTCATAACCTTGACCGGCTCAGTATAGAATAGTGTGTGAATGGAAATAAAGATGCATTTTGTTTTCTTTTGGACACTATTTCCAGACACTTAATGAAAGGCTTGGGCTATCTTTTATAATCCAAAGGGAGAAAAAGCACACTTTTAAGATCAAAGGCAACCTGTTTTTAGAATATATGAAAGACTCAATGGTGAGTATTATAGATAGAGAAATGAAATTCTAGAGAAATATTAGTAGACACTACAGATATTTTAATGATGTAGTAAATTTTAATATTAAATTCACAGTCAATAGGTGCCTTCCACCAAACGTTTTCTCAAGAAATGCTGTTTCATTACACTGTGATGGGGATATAATATAAGAATGTAAGAAAACAAAAATAATCTCTCTCAAGGATTTAGTTTTTAGGGGCGCTTTGACTTCAGTTCATCAATTATGGATTGCCTTCATACAAGGTTCTATGTGCTTGAGCCACAGTATCTGGAATCCACTGGTTTGGAGGCAGACACAAAGCGGTATTGTACAGAATGACTGTGGTGAAGGCACACCTGATATGGGAAGGCAAGGCAATTTACTGACTTGGGTTTTAAGCAGAACTCTTTTAAGACACTTGAGAGGAATAGTTAACGGTGCAGTATTTGGCTCTGGTGGGTGTGTTAGAGCAGACGACTGATACACTGGCATGTGAGCTGTAATTTGCTAGGAGGTTGGAAGTAGAGTCAGAAGCAAGAGCATAATCCAGTGCACAGAGGCATGAGGGCCTAGCACTTTCAGGTAATGCAGCTCAGTGAGAGACACGTCTGAAGATCACATGAGAAACAAGACTGGAAAGGGACATATGGTGCTGATGTCAGAAAATTGCCTATTATTTTGAATCTCTTCAATTCACAGAATGCCTAATGAATGGTTTGCAAAGCTGGTGCAGGATTTTATGTTTTGATGAAGTGTAAAATAACGTAATTGGAATATTAGAGATTTCCCAAAGTTCTCTTTAGTTTAGAGTGAATGATTTAATGGTCTTAAAGATCCAAATGCTAAAATAGGGACCAGATTATAAAATGGACGAAGAAATGTTACAGATTTACTACATAGAGACAAGATAATGTATATATGTTTAAGTTGATCAAATTGGTATTACTAGTATGAGCAGAGTACATCTAGTACCCCAGGAAATCCAACTGGGGAAGGCAAGGATTTTAAATATATATTGTGTATGTCATACACATTTTTTTTACATATATTTAGGGTGATTACTTCATGAAACAGAAGGCAACATTGAATTCTGGTAGAGCATGAAAATGAGTACTGAGATACAGCCTCTCTACCTGACACTGGCTCAGAAATGCATACTTCTATCCTACCATATGTATGCATCCTACTACAAACAGTGCTTAATCATTATGTTATCTACCATTATTTTTGAGTTTCATAAACACTCACATATACTCACTTAAATACGCATGCAATTTCCCAATTCATAAGAATTATCAATTTCTCACTCTTTCATTCACCACATACTCCTTTTATGGAGTACTTAACCATTTTATGTCTTGGACATATCCCTCTGATAAACCTTCTTAACCTACTGCACACATTTTTCCTATGGGGAAAAATGTATGCTGTATTATAACTACATATTTAAATATTGTAATAGATGTATTTAAGTTGTGGAAGCAACTTTGTTTTTCCTGCAGAGATTAGGAAAGCAACTATAGAAAAGCACTATTTAAACTGGGGCTGGAACATGGAGAACCACAGGCGCTAACACTGAAAACGAGAACTGTGTTCAAATTATCGAGGGTCCTCAATACCATGTAAAGGAAATTGGGCTTTGTACTATGGAAAATTCCAAGCCACTGGAAGTCTTTAAACTGTGGCTATAACTTTATCTACTTTCTCCATCACAAAGGTAATTGGATTAGGTAGCTAAGATCAATGGGCAGAGAATCCAATTAGAAAAACAAGGCGGTAGTCCAGATAAGAGGATATGGTAACCTAATTAAGGCAAGAAAAATGGGATAAAACTAAAGGATTAAAAAAAAAAAATAGGGATGCCTGGCTGGCTCAGTCAGTGGAGTGCGCTACTCTTGATCTCAGGGGTTGTAAGTTTGAGCCCCATGTTGGGTGCAGAGGTTACTAAAAAACAGAATCTCAAAAAAAAAAAAAAAAACAAGCCACAAGGTGTGGTAATGGGGATACAGAAAAGAGCCAACATCCAAATAGGTATTTCTAGGTCAGAATGAGAAGGAATTCGTGACTAATCTATCTAGGGCAGTTTAAGAGATGAAATAATGTTAAATATACTAGAGTGTCCAATCAGGGATACTGCTGATACTGTTAAAGTAGAGAATTCAGGGTGAGAATTCGATTGGGAAAGTATGGGAAGAAAGAATTAGGTTTCCAAAAAAACAAAAGTGAAGTACCTGCAAGATGTGAAGGTAAACATTTGACACCTGGATGGATAGGACACCTTGCAGCACAGAAGAAAGGTCTCAACTGAGTATATACAAAAAGGGTCGTTAACATTTAGTTGATATTTAATGTTAGGAAAATACATACTCAAAAAAAAGTAGGAAGAGAAAACATGGGGATAGGCTTATAACTCTGAAATAAAAACTAAACATTTAAAATAAACCTTTCGGGGTGCCTGAGTGACTCAGTTAAGTGTCTGCCTTCCGCTCATGTCATGATCCCGGGGTCCTGGGTTCAAGTCCCACGTTGGGCTCCCTGCTCACTGGGGGTCTGCTTCTCCCTCTCTGTCTGTCCTGTTACTTGTGCACACTCTCTCTCTCTCTCTTTCTCCCTATCTCTCTCAAATAAATAAAATATTTTATTATTTTTTTAAGATTTTATTCATTTATTTGTCAGAGAAAGAAAGAGAGAGCACAAGCAGGGGGAGCGGCAGGCAGAGGGAGAGGCAGACTCTCCACAGAGCAGGGAGCCCGATGTGGGACTCGATCCCAGGACCCTGGGATCATGACCTGAACCAAAGGCAGACGCTCAACTGACTGAGCCACTCAGGCCCCCCTAAATAAAATGTTTTAATAAAATAAAATAACCTTGAATTTCAGAAAGTTGGGATAATAAATGACTTGAGGTGCTGAGAATAGTTAATGTATTAAAATTGAAGAAGGAAGTAGAGACAAATGGTTTAATTTGCAGAAAATGGAAAATTTGGGTCATAGCTCAAAGAGGAAGTAAGAGAGAAGGAAATATAATTTCTTGAAGATAGCACTCATCTAAGAATGTTTGTAAGATAGATCAAGAGAACCTCGTGGTCCCCTTTTGAGAATATTTGAGTGGCATGGAAATTCACAAAGATAAAATCATTACATCATGACTAAGATGTATAAAGTCTTCAAAGTAATTTATTTTTATGGGGCACCTGGGTGGCTCAGATGGTTAAGCAGCTGCCTTCGTTAGGCTCAGGTCATGATCCCAGGGTCCTGGGATCGAGTCCCGCATCGGGCTCCCTGCTCCTTGGGAGCCTGCTTCTCCCTCTGCTTCTCTCTCTCTCTCTCTCTCTCTCTCTCTCTCTCTCTCTCCCCCTCTGTCTCTAATGAATAAATAAATAAAAAATCTTCAAAAAAAAAAAGTAATTTATTTTTGTCTCCCCAGAACACATGGTCTCAGTTGGTCTCTTTTTGTCATGTCAACATACTGCTAGGAGTCTTTCATATTCACGGTTATTTTCACATATTAAGTTAACTAGTATCACTTCTCTAAATGTCATACAAATTGTTATTTTATAGATAAACAGTTATCTGCTGCACAACCAGTGTCCTGTGCTCACTGATAATTCTGAAGTTATTTGGTTTGGGTATGTTGCCAGCTAGCAAAACACAACCAGTAATCTTATGACACTTCCCAGTAATATTTTGGTCATATTTTATTCAAAACACTTATGATAAGATACTACTATACACAGTTACTGTTTATGGGATAATAAAGTGTCATTATACGTACATAAACATTTCATAACCACTGCTCCAAGACTATTGGTACATAGAAATCCACTTGCACAGTTTTCTCTACACTGCTGGCCGGCAGATGCTAGACTCTCTTTATTTGGAAAAGCGATCAGCTACAAGACTAAACCAAGTCAGCTCACAGATGCTGTATAGTTTAAGTTAATTGCTATCATTTCCACTTAGAGATGTTCAAAAGAAAAAGCAGCAAACCTACTACTAGCTATTAAAAACTAAATGTATTATATTACAGCAACAGCTGCTATTTATTTTGTTTTTGCTGCACGGCAGGTATAATTAATATTGTTTTAGGCATAAATTTATAAAATTTTCTCCATGGGTAGCCCCATTAGAGAAAATGTTTGCAGTCAAATACCCATGGAGATTCTTCTAATATTTGTTAATATAGAACATTACAGGGAAAAAAAGAAACAACGTACCATGTACTAAATTAATTAACAGTAGAGTGACTTCAATAATTAGGCTTCCAAAGAAACCAAAAAGTATAAAAGCTGTATTAACAATGATTTTCATGAAACAATATGCCTTTTTCTTCTGTATTTCTTTCTCAAATCTAGTGGTATTCTAAACATGAGAATTTCCACATGTATTGTTTATTAAGCTATGCCTGCTCTTTGTTTTAGGTCTTAGGGATGCAGGAGTAAAGAAAACAGACAAGGTGTCTCTCCTGGAGAGCACATTTTCCTGAAGGAGACAGACAAGGACAAAAATAAACACACAAACACCTAAACACATAATGATTTTGTATAGTGTTAATTTCTGTGGAGAAGATAAACAAAGAAGTTAATACGGATGGATACAGAGGGAGGCAGCCTGAGCTAGAATAAAATAGGCATCAAGTATCTCATGAAGAGGTGATGTTTTGGCAAAGATCAGAATGACAACAAAGAGCCAGGCGTGTTAAGACCTCGTACATTCAGGCAGAATAAGTATCAATTACAAAGACTCTGAGATATGAACAAGCTTGATACATTCAAGGAAGAGAAAGAAATTCAATGGGTTGAATATATGGAGCGAAGGAATAAGGTACGAGATGAGTTGGTGAAATAAAGAGAAGATCCCATTGAGTCTTACGGGACTTGGTGAGGAGTCTGGATTTTATTAATGCAAAGCAAAACCATTAGGACATTTGCATCAGGGAGATGACCTAATATGCTGCAAAAGAAAAATAAATATTTTTTGACATTATGTGCTGAGAAATTGGAAGTAGATGAAGTATAGAAGCCAATTGCTATGAGAAGCATAATGCAGAGTACAGGAGTAAAATTGAAACAGAAGGAGTAGAAAGAGAAATAGCTGAAATCTATATTTTTGTAGTTGAACAGGAGATAAGTACCCTGTATTAATTCTCTTTCTGTCCTCTAAATTTTAACTCTAAGAAATATTAGCAAAATTTATTTTGCTAACAAAAGACCAGAGAAATCAAAGGCCCTATTATCTAACTTGAATCCTGTCTGTTGCAATTATTATGCCTATTTTCTCATTTTTTCCTCTTAACGAAAAGGAGGAACAGCTGTTTACCATCATCCATACATTCTTTTTATAAACTTCAAGTATATTATTAAGCAGTCCTTAGGCTTGTGAGGCCTAATTCAAACATAATCATCCAGATTGACTATTTAAGGTCAAAAGCACTGAATACGACTTGGTAATCTCAATGACAGAAATAACCTAGCAACCATCCATTACCACACCGAAATAGTGAAAACTATCTAATGGAAGCAACTGAATCAGTAAAAAAAAAAAAAAAAAAAAAAAAAAAAAAAAACAGCAAACGATGTGAATATTTTTAGATATTTGACTAATAAAGCCATCACACGGTGCACCAGTCAACAAGAGGGGGTGTCCGTGTGTTTGCTAAGTGAATATTTGTTGTAGATTGTTCTAGAAACTAGAATAACTACCGAAAACAGTGTCTCTGGAATCACAGAGATTACACACTAGATGGGGGCTTAGACAAGTCAATAGCCAAGAACAGCACAGAATGGTGAGTAATCCAGATGGTGGGCCAAACAAGGATTCTGGAATCCAGGTGGTAGGGGTCTCAGGTGAGCCCTGAAGAGGGGCATCATCAGGGCTTGAGGAGAGAGAGAGGACACAGAGGTGGAGGGCCGTGGGTCACAGGAGCTGCACAAGCCTGCCCGCCATGTGCAAAATGGCTGCGAGGAGAGAAGACGGAAAAGTCAAAGACACTGATTAGGAATTTGTAGGGGTAAGTTATATATCTACAGGGATATTTAAATCTTGTCCTCCTACTTGAGACCCTCTAATATTAGCTGCAGAGACGCAGGAGGTTAAACAGGGCCCAGAGGACTCCTCTCTATGTTGTGAATATAAATACCCCTTAGGCTCTCACATGTTTTCCTGTTTTGGATAGAGGATAATCTCTATCAGAGACCTTGAGGTTTGAAGGGAGACCTGTCTGGAAGAAGAAGCAAATTGGAATCTAAGGTACGTATTTGCACTGTTTTCTAGTGTCTTTTGTGTTATATGTTCCTTATAATCAGTTAGTTATACCCATTCCACTTCTATGGTTACTAGTTTCAGTCACAAAATATTTAATGTGTGACAAATTTAAAATCAAAGTTCCCCAGTACAGCTTTTTATTAACATTTCATCATAGATACTTATTCATCCCATTATTACATTTACTAGTTTTTATTTAAAATCTGATGTATGTTTGGGAGCACTGGTGTTTTTCTATGTTAGTTCCCTATAACTGATAGGTTGCAGAGTACTTATCAGCTGTATATTAATTGTTCAACTGTATGAGGCTAATACATGAAGATTATGATAAATTCTGAGGTTTTCAGCAAATTCTAAGTGAGCTACGGTTTAAGTTTTGTACTATAATAATATTCTTTTCCAATCTTTAACTTTTTTAAAACAATGAGCATAAAGAAAGCATACTTATGCTGAAAGGTTGAAAAGTGTGTGAAGAAATACAACATTATATATCTGAAACAATATCAAGAACATCTAATTTGCAAATATAGACATAATTCTTAATTCACCGTTATTAATGTGGTCAAGTAGGTTAACCTCTCGATCTCCGCTTCTCCATTTGTAATTTGGAAAAATAATAGTACCAACTTAGTACTGTTTTATCTATAAATGAAAGGTGCTGAAGGAATTTCCTTTTATGAAGAAAGGGGCGGTAAATACTTTATTCCATTATAATTCCAACATATATGCTGTATCTTATTATTAATAGTAGTTATTTTATTTTGCCATTATGCAATTTGTAAAAAAAAAAAAAAATACTGGCTTCAGATACAATATCCAAGACTTTTTAGTCATATTATTGTTTGAAGTTAAAAAAATAAAACCTTCAAAATTCTCTTTTGATTGATAAATTGAAGACATGCATTGAATGTACTTTTCCTGGGACTTTGATATACTTGATCAAGTTAAGGACTTTATAATGCGGTGATTATCTTAAATTATCTGGTTGAACCAATCTAATCACAAGGGCCTTAAAAGTGGAACAGTGAGGCAGGAAAAGAAAGCCAGAGAAAAAGATGTTAAGGAAGAGAAAAGCCAGAGAAAAAGTCCCCCCTTCAGTGGGACTGAAGCATGAAAGATTTCTGTCTTGGAAGATGAAAGAAGAGGGCCATGAGCCCAGGAATGCGGAAGGCCTCTGTGAGCTGGAATGGCAAGAAAATATTCATCCCTTGAACCCCCAGAAGGAAAACAGCCCTGCCAACACCTTAGTTTTCACCTAGTGAGACCCACGGCAACCTTTTAACCTGCAGAACTACAAAAATATATAATTTGCAATGGTTTAGCTACTAAATTTATGGTAATTTGTTACAGTAGCAAATAGAAAAGTAATATGGGCACGAAAGAACATGAATTATTGAAATAGTAACCTTTAAGGCACACTTCAAATTAACAAAATAAATGACCCAATTATGATAGTCTTCTTTATAATTTAAAAAATAGTAAGAGGAGAAATCAGGACTAAATACTTTCATAAAATATGTAAAAGAGGGGCGCCTGGGTGGCTCAGTTGGTTAAGCGACTGCCTTCAGCTCAGGTCATGATCCTGGAGTCCCGGGATCGAGTCCCACATCGGGCTCCCTGCTCAGCAGGGAGTCTGCTTCTCCCTCTGACCCTCTTCCCTCTCATGCTTTCTATCTCTCATTCTCTCTCTCTCTCTCAAATAAATAAATAAAATCTTAAAAAAAAGAACCTTTGCTTAAAAAAATATGTAAAAGAATTTCTTTCTTAATCAAATATTTTCTTTCTCAGTAATACTCTCACATGGTAAAAGGACAAAGACTATAGCAATGTTATGGTTCTATCATCAGAATAATTACAAATATTTCATAAGAATGTTATATTTTAAACTAGAAAATTTAAACATGATATTTTATGATTAAAAGGTAAAGTTAAAAATAGAACTACCTTAAAATCCAACAATCACACTATTATTTACCCAAAGAATACAAGAACATTAATTCAAATGAATACACGCACCCCTATGTTTATAATAGCATTATTTACAATAGCCATGATATGGAAGCAGCCCAAGTATCCAATGACTGAGGGATGGATAAAGAAGATGTGATACACACACACACACACACACACACACACACACACACACACACACAGCACAATGGAATATTATTCAGCCATAAAAAAGAATGCAACCTTGCCATTTGCAATGACATGGATGGAGCTAGAGAGTATAATGGCTAAGTGTAATAAGTTGATCAGAGAAAGACAAATATTATTTGATTTCACTCATATGTGGAATTTAAGGAAAAAAAAACAAACAAGAAAAGGGAAAAGATAAGAGAAAGAGGGGGAGAGACAGACAGAAAGGCAGACAGATAGACAAACCAAGAAACAGATTCTTAATTAGAACAAACTGATGGTTACCAGAAGGGAGGTGGGCGGGGAGGATGGGCTAAAATAGGTGACGGGAATTAAAAAAAAAAATGATTTCATAGCATAGCGCCATGAAAAAAAAGATTTGAAACAGAATAAATTATAGAGTAACATTTTTATTTGGGTATGAAGTATAGTTTTCCAGATATTGGAAAGAAGCTTTCTGCTATAGAGTCGTCCCAATTTAGTGAATCTGAGTGATGTTGGGCATTCTGTGTTCTTGATCCAGTTTGTATGAGGTAAGTCATATCCTCAAGTTATTGAGTGTGGGGTGGAAAGCAGCTGGGGGGCAGAAAGTAAAATGAATCCCAGTGTTGCTAATGCTGCTTCTCCCTCTCTGCCCCCGAGTCTGACAGCTTCAAACTACATCGGTCATCCTGGCATGATTTGCTCAGAAGACCAAAATCACAAAGACACTGTCCTCCTCTTCTCAGTGCTAATTATCTAACTTTATTAAACCAATGTAACTTGATAGACATGTGCGCTATGGAATAGAAGACTTGTGAAAAATAAGCAACTGTTACTTCTAGGTGGTTTCAATTTATTAACCAGTCATAATCGAGGGATATATTTTTATATGATTAAAAGTGGTATAAATGAAATTAATGAGTGAAATTTGAAAAATTGGCCATCATATATTCCTACAGCAACCAATGATAGATTCCTATAGCTACAAATCTTGTATTTCTGTAGCTAGAATTGATTCCACTGCAAAACTCTACATTTTACCCCACAACTGCCACACTGAAGAGCAACTAATCTGTTCTTACTTTCCTGTCTCCATATCAGGTTACTTTGAAGACAGAGCTATCAATTTTCTTTGCTCCAGAAATAAACAAAGTCCGGGGTACATATGGAGATATAAATTTCCCCAAACAATACTACTTTGAAGAAAAGCTAACAAACACTTACTCCACATCTGTTTTTCAGTACAGTGCCCCAATTTGCAAGGAGGTATAAATGCAAATTTTACCACCCTCTGAATCATGGCTATCTTAAAAAAAAAATCCCAATGTAATCCAATCCTTTTTATTCCAAATATATACAGATCCAGTTAAAATAAAATTTAAAAAAATAAAACCAATTTACATTAATTTATGCAATAAACCACTTTTGTTAGAAACATTTTTTAATTCAGAGCATTGTTGATATTGTTCCCCTTTTGTATCAAACATAGGATACTCTCAAAGTTTATATATACAGTTTAAAGATTTTACTTATTTACTTATTTATTTGTCAGAGAGAGAGAGAGAGCACAAGCAGGGGGAGCAGCAAGCAGAGGGAGAAGCATGCTCCCCGCTAAGCAGGGAGTCCGATGCAAAACTTGATCCCAGGACCTCATGACCTGAGCCGAAGGCTGATGCATAACTGACTGAGCCACCCATGAGTCCCCCAAGGTTTATATTTTTCAAACTGTGATTATCCATATGTATAGGAAATTCAGTAAGACTATATTTCTAAGGTATTAAGTTTTTTGGTTTTTGTTTTTTTTTTACTTTCATTTTTGGGGTATATACTTGTTCATATGTAGCCCACAAACATTATCAAAGAGGATAACATTCATTTAATTTGCTCTAAATTGTTACGCTACATCTTTGGATAAGCAAGTTAGAACTGCAAGAAAGGATACAAGGTTTATCTATGAGGTACTAGTACATCTTTGTTTTCATTAGAATTGTAATTCTTTTTTTTTTAAGATTTTATTTATTTATTTGACAGAGACACAGTGAGAGAGGGAACACAAGCAGGGGGGAGTGGGAGAGGGAGAAGCAGGCTTCCTGCTGAGCAGGGATCAGGATGCGGGGCTCGATCCCAGGACCCTGGGATCATGCCCTGCTTAACCAACTGAGCCACCCAGGGGCCCCTAGAATTGTAATTCTTGAACTAAATAATTCCACTAATGCTTCCTTAAAAAAACTGGATGCTGATCTGAAAAATCCCTTAATTTAAAATGACAGATTTTTAAGTACCCTGAAGTAATGGGTCCTGACTGTCTTACTTCCTTGTGTACTACTCAAAGCTCCTAACAGAATTTTCACACATGTTCAGTGGTTTAGACATGTTTCTTAAAAGAATAAGCACACGTTACAATAGCAAATAGTGATTAAAACACTATTATGTGTATAGTAATAACACTGGTACACATTATATTTGTAACATTCAAGGAGGCATACATTCTCTTTAGAAACCTACATTTGGTTATAAGGAATGACACATTGAAGTCAACTTTTGGAATAAAGAATATTTGAAAAGATAAATATAATAATAAGTTAATTCTCTATTCCATTCCTTATGTCTTCCTATGCTTATTTTATCTTATCTAAAATATTATTTTCAACATCTTTTAATATGTAAAAATATTTCACAGGACTTATTTTGTTATCCAAATCATGATTTATATTCCATATTAAATTTTAACTCTTATGAGGATACTTAATATATAAAATGTGAAATCATGAGAAATATAAAGAAAACTCAGGCCATTATGAAGTCTTTCAACTTGTTGATTCTAATTGACCCTTTTTTTTTTTTTTCATTTCCTACGGATGCTATCTGCTCTCTGATATCCATCCTCTGCTCCATCAAAATGGGCATTTAGCTGGGCAGCAGCATGTGGCTAATGGCTGGTGAATGGTATATGAACAAAGGTGATATGTACAAGATTAGGGTCCAGCCCTTAAAAGCAAGAAAGCATGCTGCCTGCCTTCCTGGAGGTAATATTCCCACATGTAACTTTTCTCCTCCCTGCAGATGTGAAGGTAGGATCTGGACTCGTAGATAATAGCTGCCCTGAAGATGGCACACTTATCAGCCCTGCAACACACTCTTCTGAACTGCTATACCAAAGATTATATTTACACTGTTGATACCTTCAAACTGGACACATGTCAGTAAGTATTTATCTTGCTTAACTGTTTTGGTTTTTTTTGTTGCTGTTGTTACAGCAGCTTAGAATTTATATCAACTATTTCCTTAGTGAAGAAAACATAACCCACGGTGTTCAGGATTAGATTGTTTTGCATCAAGGTAATATTGCTTCATTTTTTGATAGAAATTCATAATGGTTAGTTATATATAGTATAAAAAATGTGACTATTATTTTCTTATTAGCTATTTTCCTATGTTCAGGTATAAATTCTATAATACCTATTCCTTCATTAAAAATAATAATATACATTGATCCACTTCCATTATCTTTCTTTCCAGTACTTCACATCTTTTTAAAGCATACGATTTTGAACAATTGACTACTAAAATGTGTAATTCATTTGTAAGTTTTCCAATAATCCTTAGTGACCTTGGATTTTCAGCTTTGTCAACTTCTCAATAACCACTTATAAAAGTTAGAAGAAAGAATTGGTCCCTCATGAAATCCCTTAAATGAAGTAAATTTTAAAATCCTTTCATGCATTACGTGCCAATCACTATGGCTAATCCCATTCAAGCTCCGTAATTAGTATCCCATGGTAGGGATTCCCACCTGTACGGTGTTGTACAACATCACAGAATGGGGAGGGGTATAAGAAAGAAAGGCTCCCAGCAGACCTATACGTGAGAGAATGTGTGAATCAATTTTAATTAATTCTGCCTCTTTAAATCTGTCTGCTCTTTAGGAGAGATTGCTATCTGCCTCAGACACTCTGGCAAGATAATTAACAGAACTACTGTGGGAGACTGATAGCACAGGCAGCAGCTGATACCTGCGGCAGGAATGCCCCGTCATCCAAGTGCCATTGAACTGTAAAGGTAAAGGGCATGCCGTGCAGTGCAACGTTAATTTCACTAAATAAGCGCGTTATTTATAACATCCATTATAGACTTTTATTTATCTAGCATGTAACCGAAATAGAGAAGATTGTTTCTATAACACTTCAAACTGTTCTGGCAAGTATCTCAGACGTTCTGACAAAATATCTTTAAATAAGATCGCCCACAATCCCTATGAGTAGCCACAATAGTGTACATGGACCCCTGAATCCCACCACACAGAAAATCAATAAAACAAAAATTATTCCTGAATGAAAAAATAGAAAGTTGTGAATTATAAAAGTAAACATGAAACATTACATTAAGTTCTCTAACATCCGTTTAATGTATAGTTGATTTTGTTTCTTGCTAGAACCTGATATTTTCCTGTTTTCCTACAAAAATAATAATCCCCTTATTAGGTAGAATTAAGTAGTATTAACCAAGCAGAGTAAACTTTTTTTGCTTTAACAACAGAATTTGACATCACCTTTTCCAGTTGCAAAGATTTGCTCATCCATTCAATGACTGAATTTCATAGTCACAAGAGCCTGATATTTATTTCCTGACTTATTTACTTATAGTGGTCAATGGAAGGGCTACACAATTGTATATTAAATGACTATGATAAAGGTAGCTTCAAATAATCATCTCTATATTCAGTGCTTCAGTCACTACTTACTGAGAAATCTATTATAGTCTAGTTTGTCTCAAATGTTCATTTCCATCATCATTCCATCAGACATCCTTTGAGGAGTCTAATACTTAAGTATGTATTCTGTATTTTTAATATCCATTAAGGAAATAACAGGATTTTATTTTAATTTTAATTTATTTATTTTTATTTCAATTCAATTAACATGTATTATTGGTTTCAGAGGTAGAGATCAGTGATTCATCAAACCTATATAACACCCAGTGCTCATTACAACACGTGCCCTCCTTAATGTCCATCACCCAGTTACCCCATCCCCCCACCCATCTCTCCTCCAGCAAATCCCAGTTTGTTTCCTATGCTTAAGAGTCTCTTATGGTTTGTCTCCCTTTCTGATTTTTTTCCCCCTATCTTCCCCTATGATCCTCTGTTTTGTTTCTTAAATTCTACAAATCAGTTGAGATCATATGATAATTGTCTTTCTCTGATTGACTTATTTCGCTTAGCATTAACACCCTATGACTCAGCAATTGCACTACTGGGTATTTACCCCAAAGATACAAATGTAGTGTTTATAGCAGCAATGTCCACAACAGCTAAACTATGGAAAGAGCCCAGATGTCCATCGACAGATGAACAAAGAAGATGTATATATACAAGAGAATACTTACTCAGCAATCAAAAAAATGAAATCTTGCCATTTGCAACAACGTGGAAATAATAGGATTTTAAAATTGAGTAAGATCTTGGCCAGGATACCATAAGGAAGGTGAGTAAACTCAGACTCAGAGATGTTAAAAGACTTACTAAATCCTACAGTTAGGATGGAATGAAATCAGAACTGGCAACCTGGAATTCTGACTTGTGACCCAGCATGTAATTCACTAATAGGATTGCTTTGCAGTATCAGAGATACTTGGATTGATTTCTAAGAGGCCACCATAGATTCTTTCTTCCAAAGCCATGTGCTCGTCTGCTTCTTTTATCTCCAACCTCTTATTTTAGAACTGAAATGACATACTCTCCCAAGCTAGTTCTAAACAATTCTGGAAAAACATTTTTTCTTCCCATTTTTGTGCAAAAACAGCAATAAAAAAACCCTGAGATTAGGCAAAATAACTTTCCTGCTTATTCTAGGAGATATTTACTCCTTGAACACTTTGAGCCAACTAAATAGTGCACATATCAGGACTAGCAGGTGGCCTATCAATAACATTTTCACGTATACCTCCATTGATCCAGAGCTACTGTGCCATAAACTCTGCCCATTCCGAACTAGTGCCTTGAATTGCAACACTTGTTTAAAATTATTCAGATTAAGGGGGCGTCTTGGGTGGCTCAGTTGGTTAAGCGACTGCCTTCGGCTCAGGTCATGATCCTGGAGTCCCAGGATCGAGTCCTGCATCGGGCTCCCTGCTCAGCAGGGAGTCTGCTTCTCCCTCTGACCCTCTTCCCTCTCGCGCTCTCTATCTCTCATTCTCTCTCTCAAATAAATAAAATCTTAAAAAAATAAAAATTAAAAATAAAATTATTCAGATTAAGAAATCATTTCTAATGAAATGCTATACACATCTGTCCCTGACTTCCCCTTTCTGAGATGCTCTTAAAAGTCTGTCAAGATGGTGTTATCACTTGTACCAGACAGGGTCTCAAGAGAAATAAAATCAATATGATGTATATTTATATATATAGAGAGAGAGATTTATTTTAAGAAATTGGCTCACGAGAGTAGGGAGGCTGCCAAGTCTTAAAGTCTACAGGATGGGCCGCCAGGCTAGAAACCCAGAGAAGAAGTGAAGTTGTAGTTCAAGTCCAGAGTCATTCTGCTGGCAGAATTCCCCCTTCCTCAGAGGAAAACAGTCTTTTTCTTAAGATCTTTAACTATTTGGATGAGGCCTACCCCCATTATGGAGCTTAATCTGCTTACTCAAAGTCTACTGATTCAAATGTAATCGCATTCAGAATGATATGCGATTATTTCCAACAACATCCATAACTCAACATACACCTAGGCACTGCGGCCTGGCCTAAATGACACACACACACACAAAATTTAACATCACATGTCTTATAGCAGCAAATTCAATATAAGCATACATCATTTTATTGTGCTTCACTTTACTGCTCTTTCCAAATACTGCATTTTTTACAAATTGAAGGTTTGTGACAATCGTGCATCAGGCAAGTCTACTGGCACCATTTTTTCCAATAGGATCTGTTCACTGCGTGTCACGTTTTGGTTAGTTCTTGTAATAGTTTCAACAACTGCATTATTATTATATTTGTTATGTTGACCTGTGATCAATAATCTTTGCTATTTTGCTATTGTAACTGTTTTGGGGTGCCATGAACTATACCCATATAAAACGGCACACCTAATCGATAAACATTCTATGTGATCTGACTGCTCCACTGACTGGTGATTCCCATGTCTCCCTCCCTCTCCTCAGGCCTCCCTATTTCCTCAGACACAATAATATTGAAATTAGGCCAGTTAATTACCCTAAAATGGCCTCTGTGAAGTGTTCAAGTGAAAGGAGGAGTCTCATGTCCCTCACTTTAAATCAGAAGCTAGAAATGATTAAGCTTAGTAAGGAAGCCATGTCAAAAGCCAAGACAGGCCCAAGAGCTAGGCTTCTTGCACCAAACAAGTTAGCCAAGTTGTGAATGCCAAGGAGAAGTTCCTGAAGGAAATGGAAACTATGATTCCAGTGAACACAGGAATCATAAGAAAGGGAAACAGCCTTACCGTTGATGTGAAAAAAGCTTGAGCTGTCTGGATAGAAGCTCAAACCAACCACAGCATTCCTACTATTAAGCCAAAATTGAATCCAGAGCAGGGTTCCTGGATTCAGGATAAGTTGGTTGATGAGGTTTAAGGAAAGAAGCCATCTCCTTCACATACAAGTGCAAGGTGAAGCAGCACGTGCTGAGGTAGGAAGCTGCAGCAAGTCATCTGGAAGATCTAACACAGATCATTGACGAAGGAGGCTACACTAAACAACAGATTTTCAGTGTAGACGAAACAGCCTTCTACCACACAAAGACACCAGCTGGAGAGGAAAAGTCAATGCCTGGCTCCAAAGCTTCAAAGGGCAGGCTGACTGTCTTGTTAGGAGGTAATACAGCTGGTGACTTTAAGGTGAAGTCAGTGCTCATTTATCATTCTGAAACTCCCAGGACCCCTAAGAATTATGCTAAAGCAATTCTGTCTGTGCTCTATAAATGCAACAACAAAGCCTGGATGACAACACATCAGTTTACAGCATGGTTTACTCAATATGCTGAGCCCACAGTTGAGATCTACTGCTCGTCTCAAAATATTCCTGCTCATTGGAGTGCCTGGGTGGCACATTCAGTTGAGCATCTGACTCCTGGTTTCAGCACAGGTCGTGATCTCAGGGTGGTGAGGTGGAACCCTGTGTCAGACTCTGTGCTCAGCGTGAAGTCTGCTTGAGATTCTCTCTCTCTCTCTCTCTCTCTCTCTCCCTCTGCCCCTCCTGCTTGTGCTCTCACTCTAAAATAAATAAATAAAATTTGAAAATATTACTGCACGTTGACAATACACCTGGCTACCCAAGAGCTCTGATGAAGGTGTACAATGAGATTAATGTTGTTTTCATGCCAGCCAACACAGCCTCCATTCTGCAGCCATGGATCAAGGAGTAATTCTGACTTTTAAGTATTGTTATTTAAGAAATACATCGCATACGATGTCATAGATAGAAGTTCCTCTGATGGATTTGGGCAAAGTAAACTGAATAACTTTCGGGAAGTATTCACCATTCTAGATGGCATTAAGAACATTCATGCTTCATGGAAATAGGTCAAAATATCAGCCTTACTAGGAGTTGGAAGAAGTGGATTCCAATCCTCATGGATGACTTTGAGGGGGCAAGGCTTCAGTAGAAGAAGTTAAGTGCAGATAGGATAGAAATAGCAGGAGAGCTAGAAGTGGAGCCTGAGGGTGGGACTGAGTTGCTGCAATCTCAAGAGAGAACTTTAATGGCTGAGGAGTTACTTCTTGCAGAAGAGCAAAGGGAATATTTTTTTGAGATGGAATCTGCTTCCGGTCAAGATGCTGTTAAGATTATTGAAATGTCAGCAACGGATTTAAAATACTACACAAATTTAGTTGATAAAACAGTAGCAGGGTTTGAGAGGGTAAGTTCCAATTTTGAAAGAAGTTCTACTGTGGACAAAATGCCATCAAACAGCATCACATGCTACAGAAAAATCTGTGAATAGGACAAGTCAACTGATGCAACAAACTTCATTGTTGTCCTCTTTTAAGAAGTTGGCATGGCCACCCCACCCTTCAACAACCACCATGCTGATCAGTCAGCAGCCATCACCATCAAGACAAGACCCTCTACCAGTAAGATTAGGACTCACTGAAAGCTCAGATGACAGTTAGCATTTTTTAGCAATAAAGTATTTTTTAATCAAAGTGTATATATTTGATATTCCATGCACATTTAATAGACTACAGTATAGTGTAATCGTAACTTTTATATGCACTAGGAAACCAAAACCTTTATTTGACTTGCTTTATTACAATATTCACTTTACTGTGGGGGTATGGAATTGCACCTGCAATATCTCCGAGGTATGCCTGTAAACTTAGTTTTGCTTGATCAACAATTTTTGTAGTGGTCTCCTGGGAAACTGACTGCTGACACACCATTTGCAGAAATGCAATTATGCAGAAGTGTCATAGCTGATAAGCCAACCCAGTTTCTTAAGTCTAGAATCAACATGAAAGATAAGATTCACGAGGGAATGGAGTCTTTTGTAATACTCTCAGCGCCTAAAACAATGACGAACAAATAGCAGGTAACTGAAAAACAGATGAATGAATAAATAAATTAATAAGTCAGATATTCTGGTATATTAATTGCAGAGAAGGAAAAGATTATTTTCAAAATGACCTCATTATGTAAACATATGTACTGTGGAAACTCTCTTGCATTTCAGTAATTAAAATTCAGTATGTACAAGACATAATTATAGCATAACCTATGTGTGTAAAACAAATATCTAGACCCACAGAACACACAGGAGGCACTCAATATTTTTTATGATGATTGACAATAATTTTGTTTCACATGAGAAAATAAATTTTCAAAATTCTTTTCATGCAAATATCAATTGCTTAGGTGATTTGTCTAGCATTCTTATATTTCTCAAATGAGCTCCAACATGCTGTAAGCCCTTATCTTTTTTGTCATAATTCTCCTTGATATTTCCTCTCATTTCTTAATGACATTTTAAAGATTCTAGACATAGCACTTGTGTTTACAGGTCTCCATCTCAAAAAGCTCCGGGTGACAAAGATAACTGAGCATCAAGTTGATGCCATCATGTTCATGAAGATTGAAGAAGTATTCTGCATCTTGATTTATATCCCAGGCTTTATATTCACAGCATTTCATATTTAAAAGATTTTTCACAGATGTCATTCTTAAATCTTTATAAAGATTATTGAAAGCAACTAATTTTTCTTATTTCAGTTAAGAACTGAAACTCCTCTGGAAAAATGGCAACTTTGCATAGTTTTATGAAGGACAGGAATCCCAAGGCATGCCAACTAGGACACTGAATTATTATCTACAGTATTAAGTGCTATGTAAATATTTGTCAAATTGAATGAAATTTCCTGGGAAACATTTTAAAAGATTCACTGAACTAAAATTAAAAGCTTCTCTACTTACGACTACATAAGGAAATGTCATTTTTCTGGGTTCATCCATCTTTCAATCTGAACATTAAGAAATGCTCCAGAGGTTCATGATATACATATAAACAATAGTATCTTCTCTGTACCCTATCTGCCAAATGTCCTATGATATTACCAGTCAGAATAGACTTTACTATTTACTTATACCTGACATTAGACATGTGTGGCAACTAATAAATATTTTACTCTTTGATTCAAGAAATTTGTGTAAACCAATTTATCTAAACTCAGAGTTTGCTCATCTGAAAAAGCAACTCTTATTTCATGAAGTTGTTAGAATACAAACAAAACTTGCTTGTGACCTACTGTGTCCTAATGACAATTATACCTTAAGTTTCTACAGAATTTCAGAATTTACAGTTTTTCAAAAACACACACATACATATATACACCCAAGCACAACCTAGCCTTATAAAATGATGAGAGTAGAAAAGGAATCTTAAAGATTATAAATCTCAAAGCCCTAATTTTCCAGACAAAAAAAAAAAAAAAAGATATGCTCAGAGAATTGAATTCGTCAAACATCTCACCAAAAACAAACAAAAAACTGGTAATAAACTGCAAAACCCAGACTACTATACTTAAAGAATTTTTTTTTTTTTTAGAATAGGAAGGGGGAGGGGCACAGGGAGAGGGAGAGAGAGAGAATCCTTTTTTTTTTTTTTTTTTTTTAAAGATTTATTTATTTATTTGAGAGAGAGAATGAGATAGAGAGAGAGAACATGAGAGAGGGGAGGGTCAGAGGGAGAAGCAGACTCCCTGCCGAGCAGGGAGCCCGATGCGGGACTCGATCCCGGGACTCCAGGATCATGACCTGAGCTGAAGGCAGTGGCTTAACCGACTGAGCCACCCAGGCGCCCGAGAGAGAGAATCCTAAGCAGACTCCACACCTAGAGCGGAGCCTGATGCAGGGCTCGATCTCACAACCCTGAGATCATGACCTGAGCCAAAATGAAGAGTTGAACGCTTAACCGACTGAGCCAACCAGGCGCCTCTACAATAATTCTTGTGTGTGTGTGTGTGTGTGTGTGTGTGTGTGTGTGTGTGTGCGCGCACCTCCCGGTATGTGTGCATATGTGTTTAACCTAAATTATCTTGATATATGTACATAAAGGAAATCATGATTTTTTTAAAGTACATGGTTCATATGTAGAAGGAGTGATAATAATTATAGGAATAGATTCTTATAAAACAGATCTTTCCTTTGGTGTTAGAAAAGAGGAAATTCAATTTCATCATGCAAATTTATTGGCATTTAAGTTTGCATCTCAGGCAATGATTCTTAAAAAAAGAGTATTACATCATCGTATTTTAGGTTTTTTATAAATAATTTGATAGAATAGCATTTTTCATTTAAAATAACACTGGTGAATAATTCATTTTATGTTAAAAATTAGAGTTATTCATCACTCTCAATGATTTACATTCCAATATCATTTCCTGAGTGAGGCAGAATGTTATATCATCACCTTTTTATCAAGGGAATCATTTATAACCTTAGAAATTGAGATGAGACTACTTGAATCCACATAGCTTAATGATCAGGACTGAGAAATGAGATCATTTGTATCAAAATGGCATAATTACTTTGTCCAAAACATTCTTTTCATGAAGATAAGGGTGTAAATTAATAATTTTACTGTTTACTTTGGGAAATTCCTGTAAACAAATGTATCTGGACAAAGAGTTTATCCATCTAAGCAAACAAGTCTTTTATCAGGACATCAGTTATCTTCTGAGCAAACAATTTTCTTTTCAAACAACAGTTTAGTTATCCTGACTTGCTTCAAGATTCATACCTTTTCCCACACACCTTTTCTAAACTATTATGTTATGAACTTTACTCACTCGCAACCACTTCCCTGAATGTAAATATCTTCTTTGAACCACTAACCACACATCCCCAAACACTAAAAACATAGAACACTGAAAACATCTGTTTGTATCTATACTTCCAAGGCACTAATAAGAATCTTCACATTGTTATTTTATTTTACTGCTATAGAGCCAATAAACTTAGACTTACTTTGTGTTTGTGTATGTGTGTGCTTTTTTATAGTCAAGAGTTGACAACTTTTTGTCTGTGTTACAACCTAATAATCTAAAAATGTTTTTGAGGCATGTTGAAAACTTGAACATTCTTATGGCTTAAATGTGTCTCATTAAAAGAAAAAAAGTCTGAAAACTACTTCTCTAGATCTTACCTTTCTTCATCTATAGAATGATAAAAATATGCCTTATACTTTATGTAACTCAGTGAGATACTGTATCTTTCATTTTAACTCCAGTTTAGTTAACACACAGTGTTATATTAGCTTCAGGTGTACAATATAGTGATACAATAATTCATCACCCAGTGCTCATTATGACAAGTGCACCCCTTAATCCCCATCACCTATTTCACCCAACCTCCTACCCACATCTCCTCTGGTAACCATGATTTTGTTCTCTATACTTAACAGTATGTTTCTCGGTTTGTCTTTTTTTTCCCCTTTGCTCATTTGTTTTGTTCCTTAAATTCCACCTATGAGTGAAATCATATGGTGTTTGTCTTTCTTGGACTAACTTATTTTGCTTAGCATTATATTCTCTAGCTCCACCCATGTGATTACAAATGCCAAGATTTCATTCCTTTTTATGGCTGAATATTCCATTGTGTGTGTATATGTATACATATACACCTATGTACATACACACACATACATATATAAACACTACATCTTCTTTATCGATTCATCTATCAATGGACATTTGGCTGCTTCCATACTTTGGCTATTGTAAATAATGCTCAATAAACAAAGGGGTTCATATATCCTTTTGAATTAGTGTTTTTGTATTCAATGGGTAATACACAGTAGTGCAATTACTGGATCATAAGATAGTTATATTTTTAACTTTTTGAGGAACCCCCATACTGTTTTCCAGAGTGGCTGCCCCAGTTTGCATTCCCACCAAATGTGCACCAGGGTTCCTTTTCCTCCACATCCTTGCCATACTTGTTTCTTGTTTTTGATTTTAGCCATTCTGACAGGTGTGAGGTGATATCTCATTGTAGTTTTGATTTGTATTTCCCTGATGATGAGTGATGTTGAGCATCTTTTCATATATCTGGATATATATGAATATATCTATTCATATACTGGACATCTGTATGTCTTCTTTGGAGAAACATCTGTTCATGCATTCTCAACTTTTTTAAAGTGGATTATTCATTTTGGGGGTGTTGAGTTGTATCAGTTCGTAGTATTTGAGTTATTAATCTTTCATTAGATATGTCATTTGTAAATATATTCTCCCATTCTGTAGGCTGTCTTTTAGTTTTGTTGTTTCCTCTGCTGTGCATGAAGTCCCATGCTTCATATCGGGACTATGAAGTCCCGATAGTATATTTTTGCTTTTCTTTCCTTGCCTCAGGAGACGTATCTAGAAAAATGTTGCTCTGGCCGATGTCAAAGAAGTTACTGCCTATGCTCTCTTTCAGGATTTTTTGGTTTTAGGTCTTATATTTATGTTTTTAATCCATTTTGAGTTTTTTTGTGTTTGATGTCACAAAGTCGTCTGGTTTCAATGTTTTGAATGTGGCTGACCAGGTTTCCCAACACCATTTGCTTAAGAGACTGTCTTTTTCCCATTGGATATTCTTTCTTGCTTTGTCAAAGACTAACTGACCATATAATTATGGGTTTATTTCTGGGCTTTCTATTCTATTCTATTTATCTCTATGTCTATTTTTGTGGTAGTGCCATACTGTTTTGATTGCTACAGTTTTATGTACCTTGAAGTCTGGAATTGTGATACCTCCAACTTTGATTTTCTTTTTCAAAACTGCTTTGGCTATTTGGGGTCTTCTGTGGTTCCATATAAATTTTAAGATTTTTTGTTCTATTTCTGTGAAAAATGTTGTTGTGATTTGGATAGGGATCACATTAAATCTGTAGATTGCTTTAGGTAGTATAGATATTTTAACAATATTTGTTCTTCCCACCCATAAGCATGGGATGTCTCTCCATTTCTTTATATCATCTTAAATTTCTTTCAGCAATGCTTTATGGTTTTCAGAGTATAGGTCACTCACCAGTTTGGTTAGGTTTATTCCTAGGTATTATTTTGTAAACGGGATTGTTTTCTTAATTTCTCTTTCTGCTGCTTCATTATTACTGTATATTCTTTATTACTCTGTTGTATAGAAATGCACCATATTTCTGTACATTGATTTTGTATCCTGTAACTTTACTGAATTCATTAGTTCTAGTTTTTGGTGGAGTCTTTAGTTTTCTGTATGTAGTATCATGACATCTGCAAAGAGTGGAAGATTTACCTCTTCCTTAGCAATTTGGATATTGTCTGATCACTGTAGTTAGGACTTCCAGTACTATGTTGAATAAACGTGATGAGAATGGACATCCTTGCCTTGTTTCTGATCTTAGGGGAAAAGCTCTCAGGTTTTCCCATTGAATATGATGTTTACTATGGGTTTTCATAGACAGCCTTTATTATGTTGAGGTATGTTTCCTCTAAATCTACTTTGTTGAGGACTTTTATCATGAATTGATGTTGTAGTTTGTCAACTGCTTTTTCTGTATCTATTGAAATGATCATTTTTTTATCCTTTCTCTCATTGATGTGATGCATCACACTGATGGATTTGCAAATACTGAACTACTCTTACATCCCAGGAATAAATCCCACTTGATTGTGGTGAATGCTTTTGTTTAATGTACTGTTTGATTCAGTTTGCTGGTGTTTTGCTGTGGATGTTTACAACTACGTCCATCAGAGATATTGGTCTGTAGTTCTCTTTATTCTGAGGTCTTTATCTGGTTTTGGTATTAGGGTGATACTGACCTCATAGAATGAGTTTGGAATTTTCCTCTTTCTATTGTTTGGGATAGTTTGAGAAAAATAGGTATTAACTCTTCTTAAATGTTTGATAGAAATTTGCTGATGAAGCTCTCTGATTCTAGACTTTTGATGGGAGTTTTTTGATTACTGAATCAACCTCCTTTCTGGTCTGTTCAAATTTTCTATTCCTTCCTGCTTCTGTTTAGGTAGGTTATATGTTCATAGGAATTTATCCAGTTTTTCTAAGTTGTCTAATTTTTTGGCATATAGTTTTTCATATTTTCTTACAATTGTATTTCTGTGGTGTTATTTCTCCTCTTTCATTTGTGATTTTGTTTATATGCATCTTTTTTTTTTTTCCATGAGTCTGGCTAGCGGTATGGCAATTTTCTTGATCTTTTCAAAGAACCAGATCTTGGTTTCCTGATCTGTTCTATTGTTGTTTTTGTTTGTTTGTTTGTTTTGGTTTGGTTTTTTAGTTTCTGTGTCATTTATTTCTGCTCTAATACTTAGTATTTCCTTTTTTCTGCTTGTTTTGGATTTTGTGTGTTGTTCTTTCTCTAGCTCCTCTCCGAATAAGGTTAGGTTGAGGTTTTTCTTGTTTTTTGAGGTAGGACTGTATTGCTACCAACTTCCATCTTAACAACCACTTTGCTGCATCCCAAAGGTTTTGGAGCACTGCGTTTTTATTTTTGTTTCCACGTACTTTTTCATTTCTTTTTTGATTTCTTGGTTGACCCATTCACCGTCTAGATCATGTCATTTAACTTCCTTGTATTTGTGTTTTTTCCCTGATTTTTTCTTATGGTTGATTTTTAGTTTCATAATGTTGTGGTCAGCAAAGATGCATGGTATGACTTCAGTCTTTCTGAATTTGTTGAGACATGTTTTGTGGCCTAATATGTGATCTGTTCTGAAGAATATTCCATGTGCACTTGAAAAGAATGTGTATTCTGCTGTTTTAGGATGAAATATTCTAAATATAGCTATTAAATCCATCTGGTCCAGTGTATCATTCAAAGCCAATATTTCCTTGTTGATTTTTTATTTGGATAGACTGTCTGTTGATGTAAACGGGGTGTTAAAGTCTCCTACTATTATTGCATTACTATTGATTAGTTTCTTTATGTTTGTTATTAGCTGTTTTATGTATTTGGTTGCTCCCATATTGGGTGCATAAATATAAACACTTGTTATATCTTCTTGTTGGATTATCTCCTTTGTTATTATATCATGTCCTTCTTTGTCCTTTTTATAAACTTTGTTTTAAAGTCTAGTTTGTCTGATATAAGTATTGCTACTCTGGCTTTCTTTTGGCATCTATTTGCATGATAAATGCTTCTCTACTCCCTCACTTTCAAATTTGCATATGTCTTTAGGTCTGAAATGAGCCTCTTGTAGGAAGCATATAGATAGATCTTGTTTTTTAATCCACTCTGTCACCCAATGTCTCTTGATTGGAGTATTTAATCCATTTACATTCAAAGTAACCATTGATAGGTATGTATTTATTGCCATTTTGCTACTTGTTTTGTGGTTGTTTTTTGTAGGTTTGTTTTTTTTTTAAGATTTTATTTATTTATCAGAGAGTGAGAGAGAGAGTACAAGCAGAGGGAGAGGGAGGCAGAGGGAGAGGGAGAAGCAGGCTTCCCACTGAGCAAGGAGCCTGATGAGGGACTCAATCCCAAGACTCTGGGATCATGACCTGAGCCGAAGGCAGCCGCTTAACCTACTGAGCCACCCAGGCACCCCTGTTTTTTGTAGTTTTTCTCTGACCCTTTCTTCTCTTTCTTTCTTCCATGGTTTGCTGGTTTTCTTTAGTGATATCCTTGGATTCCTTATTTTTTGTTTTTCACATATCTATTACTGTTTTTTGATTTGTGGTTACCTATCAGTTTACATATAACACCTTCTGCATATAGCAGTCTGTATTAAGCTGATGGTTGCTTAACTTTGATCTCATTCTTTACTGTTCTCCCCCCACCTTTCAGATATTTGGTATCATATTTTACATCCTTTTGTTATGTGCTTCTCTTGACTGATTTTTACACGTGTACTTTTTTTTTTCTTTTGTTCTTCCTATTTTCCTTACTCTTACTTATGGTTTTCATTTTCCACTCACAGAGTCCCCCTTAACATTTTCCCTAGGGCTGGTTTACTGGTCATGAATTCTTTTAACTTTTGTTTGGTACCAGGTACACACTGTGTCTGTGTGAAGTGGCTGAGCAGGGCATGCGCAGGGTTGACAAAATGTGCTCTGAACCCAAGGCTGAGGCCAGCAGGTTTGAAATGGGCAAGTCCTTAGAACACCTGGGTGGGATGTACTGCTGGGGAGGTTAAGGAGCAAGTGTCTGTGCAGGGTTTCCTCCTGCAGGAGGCACTGTGTTTATGCCAGGGGGCAGGGAGGAAAAGCTTCTTTGTTCCTGGAGAGGCCCCAACATGCTCCAAAATCGGTATAAAGAGATCTTTCTCCTGTTTTCCCCACTGTGCTAACTCTACCTTCTGTGTTAACTCTCCACAGGTTGCTATCTCTGTGCTAACTCTACCTTCTGTGTTAGCTCTCCACAGGTTGCTATCTCTTTCAGAGCAGGGACCCAGCTATCACTGACCCTCCCTGCTAGCCCACTGCTAAGTCAGCTGACTTTTTAAAGCTCCAGGCTTTAAGTCCCACTAGTTATACAAACTCAGGGAATTCAGCCCCTCTAGTTTTCAAAGCCAGTCGTTTTGGGGATTTGTCTTCTCTGTGTGTGCTCCATGGTGCAAGGGATGATTTCTTTGCCCTCCATGCCTGCAACTCTTTTCCCTCCTACAGACAGATCTGACCACCATTTCTGCCCTTCCTAATCAATCAGATGTGATTCCTTCTCTATGTTTAGTTGTGGAGTTTGTTCTGCCAGTCTTTGGATTATTCTCTGTTTATTTACAGAATGTGAGTGATATCTAGTTGTAAATGTGAGACAGAGTGAGTTTAGGATCCTCCTACTCTGCCATCTTCCCAGGCATTGCGATTCAAATAACATTTTTTTCCAAGATAACATTTTTATGTGACATATTTTCCTTTAGTTCAAATAACACAATCAGAAGCTATTAGTATCAAAATACAAAGGGAAGCACAATTCAGTTTTGTATCTATTTGAATTATAATTTGTCAAATAATGTGTAACAAAATGGTTATCATATACTTCTAATTTAATCATGCCAGAAGAATGGCATGAGATGTTCCAAATTTAGATAAAATACTGTTATTTTCTTTCTGATCACTCAGTGATCATTTCATTTCTAAATTTTAGCTACATTTACTAACCAAGTAAATCCAGTAAACTCTACTTGTACAATATGATATCTAAGAACCACAAAGAACATTCAGTATTTGGGAGTGGACAATAAGATATGGAACTTCCATATATATATATATGGAAATAAGAAAAACTTTTCCTTACAGTAGAATCCTAATAAATGTAGAATGAATTGCTAAAATGTACAATTAAACTATAGGATAAAGGTGTAATGAAGAACATGATATTATAAAATCTCAAGTAATCACCCCATAAATTACTTCTTAAATATAAAGGGCAATACTGACTCCATATTGGAAAAAATAATCAAGCATTACCTTAATCACTTTAATGAAGGATCAAAGTGAAGATTGCCACTAATGGGACAAACTGTCACCACATTCCTCCTGATATGTTGCCCCGAGAAGGGTACAACATCACTCCCATGATATTTTACCTAAAATAATAAAATGCTTAACCTGAAACAATGAGGAAGTATCTGGAAAACTCTAATTTTGGTTAATTCTACCAAATATCTTTCCTGTTTGCTTCACAAATATCAAGATCATGAAAGACAAAGTATGTCTAAGAAATTGGTACAGATTAAAGGACTTTAAAAATATATGACAACTGAATGCATGAATCCTGGAAAGAGGGATTAACATACATTTTGTATGCATACCATAAAAATTAACACTATGGTAATTCTGTTTGTCTTTTTGCTTCAACCAAATAAAAGCACTATTAATAAAATATATTATAAGATCCATGGCAATTAAACTTGAAGTAATAACAACTTTGTTATTCTCATGATTAATAACAATGTTCAAGTCTAGGTCCATCTCTGCTCACCTAATCAGTGAGTCTTAGACGGCTTCACGTTCACCATTATTGAAGGACGACCACACAGAAAGTGCACACCCTCAGAAACTGAAGCAGCTGAATGACACTAATGATACACTAAGGAGTTAATTTTGAAATGTCTAATAAATACAGAATTTAAGTAATAATTCCCAGCGGGTATGATTATTATAGAGAAGAATGATATGTCTAGTCTACCATAATAATTAATTATGTAAGAAAGTCTTCATTGTTATAGATCTAGTGGAATGAGTCAATCATCTGGTTAAATATGGAGATTCACTGTTTGGGGCCTGCATAATCCATGGGATTATGGGAGACTGTGAGAGACCATTTGACATGAGTTAGTGAATATTACCAGTATTTTCTAGGGTAGATCATTATTACTAGTTACAGAACAGGAAACCTGTCAGATTGACTACTTTTTCGCTGTCATTCAAACACTTAGCTTTTTGAAAATAGCTTGGTTTTCACTTTGGGTGTGTGTATGCATAAATTCTTTTCTACATGGTCAGACCAGGTAAAATTTATAGGTCAAAGAGGACTGGTTCTGAAGTTTGAGTCTTCTGACATATAAATCTTACAGAAGTTATATTTTAATACAGCACATTCAATAGATTCATCCTCACCAAAACATACCATACATACACATAGCTAGTTATTGCATGTACTTTAGTTTAAAATATTAAATATTCCAGTGACATGTTTCATCATTTAAAATCTGGTGATGCATGCACTAGGATGTGAACACATCACACACCACAGATTTTCATTTTTTTAAGATTTTATTTATTTATTTGAGAGAGAGTTAAATAGTGAGAGAGAACAGGAGCAGTGACGGGGAGGAGTTAGAGAGAGGGAGAAGCAGGCTGCCTGCTGAGCAGGGAGCCCAACTGACCCAGCTCGATCCCAGGACCCCAATATCACAAGTTGAGCTGAAGGCAGACACTTAACCTACTCAGCCACCCAGGCATCCCCAGATTTTCATTTTTAAAATATTTTACAAGCAATTCTACCTGTAATAACTTCTTAAAATCTGTTTTGCAATTACAAACCCCTTAAATAAAGACCTATGTGCATAAAATTAAGTTTTCATAACTTTTAGAAGCAAAGATAATATATCTCATTATGTCCTTAAGGTATGTATAATTCTTTGTCCAGATACACATGTCATAAAGCATAGAAAAATTTCTCATTTCAATGAAAGTTTAAACATTAAAATAAAGGATTATTAAACAGAATATATAAAGGATTCTTACAAATTTAAAATGAAACAACTGACAGTAAAGTTGGAAACAAATGGACAGAGTAGAAGGTGATTTAAGAAAGGGAAACCAAACAGCCAATAAACTTCAGAAAATGTTAACTTTAATTGTAATCAGGGAATTTAAAGTAAAAATCATAAAAATCACAACTCTCATTCTTCAAACAAACAAAAAAACAAAAAAGCCACCTGATTTCCAAATACTAGCAGGGATGTAGAACAATGGGAACTCTTAAAAGAATGCTAGTGAGTGTGTCAATTACCATACCCAATTTAGAGAATAATTTCAATATATATGCATTTAAAAATGTGTATACCATATACACAAAATTCTACTTCTACAAACCCTAGAAAAATGCTTGTACAGGTGTAGAAAGATATGGATAAGGACCTTTATAACAATTTCACTGGCAGTAGGAAATAAACAGCAAGGGAAGAGCTAAATACCGCAATATATACAATGGAACTATTCAACAGTCAAAATGTATAAAATTGAACTACATGTGTAAATATGGGTAAATTGCTAGGATATTATATTGAAATAAAAAGCGAGATTGAAGGAGGATAGGAAAATTATAAGTTCATTTTGTAAACTTTAATATATTGGGCACCTGGGTGGCTCAGTTGGTTAAGCGACTGTCTTCGGCTCAGGTCACGATCCTGGAGTCCCAGGATCGAGTCCCACATCGGGCTCCCTGCTCAGCAGGGAGTCTGCTTCTCCCTCTGACCCTCTTCCCTCTCGTGCTCTCTATCTCTCATTCTCTCTCTCTCAAATAAATAAATACAATTTTAAAAAAACTTTAATATATTAAAATGATACTCTAGAAATGCAATCTGATGGAATGGTGGAGAGAAACAGAACATGTAACATGCACTTAGGAGACTTCAACTTCATATGTATTATTTTATTCCTTAAGACAGGTGGTAGATACACAGTACTCATTAAATTGTCTTTGTATCATTTTATATGCACAAGAAATTTCAGAATATACTTATATACTTTTACACTTATTGCATGTATTTGACTACAACTGCAATGTTAAAAAATAGATTATAATGAATCTAGTGTTTGTGGCTTTTAAAATAATCCATTTTGTCTAGGAATTGATTTATCTTTAATATAATTTATACAGAAACACAGGACCTTTTGAATACTAAAGCTACTGCATGGTAAAAAGGCAAAACGAATACCCTGTTTTCTTGAAGTCTATGAATGCATCAAAGACTAAAATTAGCTTGAACTTTGAATGTCATTTAATTGGATATAAACATTAGATTATTAATCAATAGTCCATTTAATCTGACTCCTTTAGAATGGCAATTTTACATGAAAACATTATTTTTTTATCTTGCTAGAATGTTCTCAACATTTTCAACTAAACGTGGAACAAATAAATTAAATCAAGATTCAGCGTCTCAAGAGAACATTAGGTCCACTGAGTGGAAAAGTAGATCATGCCAACAACCACTCATTTAAATCAGAGTTTATTTTTTTAAAGGAACATTTTATAATATAATAATCACCTAAAATATGAAGCATATAATCACTATGAAACATATATTTATGGATTTTTAATGTACCTATCCTGCTTTTTGCAAGGAGTTGTGAACCAAAATTAATAACACTAATTATACCCAGCCACCTGCAATGAGTAGCATTAAAAAAAAATTATACCTACAATTTCTTTAAAAATATATTGTTTGGACACTGGGGAATGACAATCTACTATAGTTAAAGAAAATATTATTTTCCTCTTATATCAAAGCTTTATATAAAAATAATAATTTATACCTGGGGCTTTAGAATATTGCCATTTTTAAGGCAGTATTTCTCTTTGACCTCACATTTTCTATATAGAGCACAGTCATTTAAACTATGGTCTATGATTTAAAAAAGGAAAGTTATTCTTAATGGGCCGGTCATACAATTCAATGTGATTATCAAGTATTGCAGCTATAAATTTAGTGAATAAATGCCATAAAAATTTGATCTCAGTATTTGGAATTGTAATTTAAATGTGCTCACTATTTCAAGGAGAGAGCAGAAAGACTGAACTCAATATTATAACTACTTAATCTCAGGTTGTGTTTCACATAAGTCATAGAATTCATATAATCTATTTGCTTCTACAAGTTTTAGTGAGGACATCAGAAAAGAAAAAAAAATCTTAATTCAATTCTTAGGAAAATGTAGTAGATAATTCTATCATCTGGAAATTAAATATGTATCATAGTGTATTCTGAAATGAATAGAACTGACTTTGAATTCAAAAACTCCATTGAAAAACATCGTTATTGAGTGTTTATTATGTTCCAGGAAATGAGCCAGGACAGAGGGACACAATTTTGAGAAGATATGGAAACAACTCTGAAGCATTTACTATCTAAATTGGTTTGAAGTGTAGAATGTGCATTTTCCATACGGTAGTAATTTTATATTAGTATAGCTGTAGAGTAAATAAAGTGTTTTTTTTTTCTGAGAATTAAAGGTGATTGGAACTCAGAACATAAACATTTCAGTACAAACTGAGAGAAGCTATATTTAGTTAACTTTACCTATAAAGAAACAGGGAAAGTATTTAGAATATAGGTGAGATGATCCTAACTTTGGAAGGCAGGGCACATGGGATCTACCCTAGTCTCTGCCACGGACATCCTGTTTAGTCATGAACAATCACTTACATTCTGTGGGCTTCATTTTTGCTTGACTGTCTACATATATACTGAAGAAAATAAATGAGATAGGGGCGCCTGGGTGGCTCAGTTGGTTAAGCGACTGCCTTCGGCTCGGGTCATGATCCTGGAGTCCCAGGATCGAGCCCCACATCGGGCTCCCTGCTCAGCGGGGAGTCTACTTCTCCCTCTGACCCTCCCTCCTCTCGTGTTCTCTCTCTCTCTCTCTCTCTCTCTCAAATAAATAAAATCTTTAAAATAAAAGAAAATAAATGAGATAAACTATTATCCTATAATTATGAGAAAACTTAATTCCCAGAGTAAAATTAAACAACTCAATACAGCTAATTAAGTATCCCTTTTCCGATATCATTATTTTGTAGTAAGATTGAAAATTATAGAAAGAATAAAACTGAAATATTTGAAATATAACTTATTAAAGAACTATATACTCTTTTTGCTTAGGCTGTATACCGTCTACAAGCTGGTCTTTAAAGAGCCCTTCCCTGGGATTTATGAACAGTATTGGGGGAAAGTGTAAACCCTGTGATGTCAGGCCGCTAGCTTCCTTCAGATGACTGATGTCATTAGCATATGTAAGACCTTTATTAAATCTTCACTAGACATTAGTGAGAAAGAAAAAGATGGCTATTTCAGTCTCTCCGATAAAGATGCCAATTCTAATGGTATAGAACATTCCTCCTTTTATAGCTGTGGCTGGCAAGAAGAAACCAGTTCTCCACATTCTCACCTAAGCTCAGATCAAGGAACAGGTATAATAAGTGGGAAATCTTGGAGTAAGTATAATTACCATCCAGCCTCCCAAAGGAATACTCAACAGCCTTTGACTAAGCATGAACAAAGGAAAGATTCCTTTAAAATGTCCAAACATTTGAGGTTGTCACTGTCTCCTGAAGCTGCTCATTATAAGTCAAGCAAATGAGAAGCATGAACATCAGATTCTCCTAGCCACATTTCCCAATCTGAAGAACAAGCACAAATTGATGCTGAAATGGACTCTACTCCTGTGAGCTATCCGTATGGTCCAGGATCTGATGTCACATCCAGAAGCTTTCCAGATGATCTGCCCCAGATGCGGTTCAAGTGCCCATACTGCATACACCTGGTGAAGTGGAAGGCAGACCTCAAGCTCCACCCTCACTGCCACACAGGAGAAAGGCCTTATCCATGTCGAGCCTGTGGGAAAAGATTTAGCAGGCTGGACCACCTCAGTAGCCATTTCTGAACAATTCACCAGGCATGCAAATTAATCTGCAGAAAATGCAAACGCCATGTGACTGATATAACAGGGCAAGTGGTCCAGGAAGGAACCAGGCGCTACAGATACTACAGGCACTGAAGTGGGCATAGACAGCCTCCCCATTGATTTGGAAGCTGAACAGCATCTAATGTCCCCATCAGATGGAGATAAGGATTCCAGATGGCACTGGAGTGAAGATGAGAATAGATCATACATGGAGATTGTAGAGGATGGGTCTGCTGATCTGGTCATACAACAGGTTGAAGATAGTGATGAATAAGAAGAAGAAGAAAGGAGATAAAGCCCAACATTAGGTAGCTAACATGGGAACCAATAGAGTTGGCATGTCTGCAACTTATGCTGACTTCCTGTATCTCTCTCTTTCCGTGGTCAGAGTCTGGCTCACAAAGTGATGACCTAATATAACTTGTATGCTTTCCAAAGAGGTCATGGTATCCATTCTGAACTTTGTTGCCCTAAAATATGTTGCTGCACTGAAAAGAAAGACCTAGCTTGAGTTGGCCTGATGGATGAACAATTAATACTCTTCCTTTTATTACAGAGGTACCTTTTTGCTTTTAATATTGAAAGATCTACTCAGCAATCTTCTCTCAAAGAAAATATTTTAAATAAATTTACCACAACCAAACTTTATGTAAGATAATTTCAAGGCATTTCAAAAACACAAACTACCAATATTGAATTTTCACAGGGAACCAGGTAAGAGCACATTTAAGAGTCTGGCACCCTTACCTGACTGGATTTTAAGTCTTTCTATTAATTTCAGATATAATTTAATTTCAGATCTAAAACAACCTTTCAGTATCCTAATATCTTAGCTGGGTAGGACTTGATGAGGTATTGTTTTAGGATTATGGCAGACAACAAATCTAAAATGTGAAACTGTTCAGATTTGAATTTTTTGTCATTAAGGTAATTAAGCTTCTATATATAAAAAAAAATCTTGGGGCACCTGGGTGGCTCAGTTGTTAAGCACCTGCCTTCGGCTCAGGTCATGATCCCAGAGTCCAGGGATCAAGCCCCGCTCCGGGCTCTCTGCTCAGTGGGGAGCCTGCTTTTCCCTCTCCCACTCCCCCTGCTTGTGTTACTGCTCTCACTGTCTCTCTCTGTCAAATAAATAAAATCTAAAAAAAAAAAAAAACTTATTACAGTTAAGCTTGATATAATTTAATTTTGACAGAGGCTCCATGTATTCTACTGTATTTCTAAATGTCGTGACATCCCTCAAGATGATACTTTACATTTTATTTTTTCTCTTCTTTAATTACTGATTGTCCTTGATACTGATTGGAGGGCTAAAATGGTTAATTTCTTATAGCATTTTTTTGAAGATTATTTATTTATTTATTTATTTGAGAGAGAGAGAATGGGAGATAGAGAGCACGAGAGGGAAGAGGGTCAGAGGGAGAAGCAGACTCCCTGCTGAGCAGGGAGCCCGATGTGGGACTCGATCCCAGGACTCCAGGATCATGACCTGAGCCGAAGGCAGTCGCTTAACCAACTGAGCCACCCAGGCACCCCTAAAATGGTTAATTTCTAAAACATTTTTTACAAATAGAATGAATTGCCATTTGTTTCTGTTTTATGGTACTTAATGCTGAGACCTTTCCAAGATTCCCCTGATGGTAAATTTCCAGTTGCTTCAAGACTGGATGGCATGCATCAAGTTCACTGTTCTCCCAACATGACTGTTCCTGAATCAGGAATCTTAACAATTAAGTTGTATCCAAATTTGGGAGGGAACACTTGTCATTCTTTAGTTTCACCAGATGGTAACATCTTTTAAAATTATTATCTAATTTTTAGTCGTTGGAGCTAATAGGAAAAATGAGTGTTTGGAGCTTTATTCATGAGAATGAAGTAGTGCATGTGTATGCTCTAACGCACTTTAGTCTGTGATCTAAATGTTCTCTTATGCTTCTGCAAGCAAACATCAGCATGAACATCAGCAAAGTCCACGGAACACCCTGCCACTGCCACCAGCACCTGGACAGCCTTATCTGAAAAAATGCTTTCTCATTGTTTATAAAAAGCATCAAGCTCTCCCCCACAAAACAGCCATCAAGTTCATGAAACTAGACAATGTATCTGTTCTACCATTTATTATCATAAAAGAAGAACATTTGTGACGTTTGTAAGTTGTAAATAATAACTCCAGTTATCATATCATCTGTATCTAAGACTAGAGACCGATTCTTTCCTAGAGTGAGACTGTCCATTAATGGTTTCTGAGAAAACAAAATTCTTTGGCTTTTAAATGTGGGAAAATGTTACATAGGGGTATAATCTGTTAATATGAACTTTATGCCAAAAAGAATAAAATAAACAAAATAAGTAGAATTTTTAAATTATTAAATAAGAATACTGAAGATAACTTGTTTGCTTCCTTTAATTACAAAGTGTCATTTAATGAGCAGACCTTCTAAAACATACCCATACAAGGTACAATTAATTACATATATATATTTTAAGATTTTATTTATTTATTTGACACAGCAAGAGAGGGAACCCAAGCAGGGGGAGTGGGGAGAGGGAGAAGCAGGCCTCCCGTGGAGCAGGGAGCCCAATGCGGGGCTCGATCCCAGGACCCTGGGACCATGACCTGAGCCGAAGGCAGACGCTTAATGACTGAGCCA
This sequence comes from Callorhinus ursinus, assembly GCF_003265705.2. Taxonomy (NCBI): domain Eukaryota; kingdom Metazoa; phylum Chordata; class Mammalia; order Carnivora; family Otariidae; genus Callorhinus; species Callorhinus ursinus. Next base: position 75,092,549 of record NW_027397065.1, on the reverse strand, counting down.
CCCAGGCGCCCCAAGGTGCAATTAATTACAGCAATTTGTTATCAGCTTTGGATTATATTCTCTATTCTATTTTACAGTCATATTATCCAGTTTAACTGTCCAATCCCATTTTGTTTACTTAATATTATATTGTATTTGATAATTGATGAGTAATGTCTAAATTTCATATAGATATTTATTGTGTCAAGTCAAGTGCTTTACCTATATTTTAGCTTTAACTATGCCCTGCAACCCTAGGGCACTGTAGCGATAAAGTAAATAATGTCTCTGCTGGTAGTTCAGCTCTAAGAAGAAACTTTTCCAATTGGACTGCACTGTAGTTGCAAAATAGATAAATTATGCCACTCTAAATTATAGTGTGTATCACAGATTATCTAAGCTCAAACTCAATACACAAATTGATAATACAAGTTGATTCAAAACATAAAGATATTAGGAAAATGTATCTTAAAGTAACTCCAAATGAACCCATTTCATTTGTTTCAAAATAAATGTTTCTTTTTTTTTTTTTTTTTAAGATTTTATTTAGGGCTCCTGGGTGGCTCAGTTGGTTAAGCAACTGCCTTCGGCTCAGGTCATGATCCTGGAGTCCTAGGATCGAGTCCCACATCGGGCTCCCTGCTCAGCAGGGAGTCTGCTTCTCCCTCTGACCCTCCTCCCTCTCATGCTTTCTCTCATTCTCTCTCTAGCAAATAAATAAACAATAAAAATCTTAAAAAAAAACAGTTTTAAAAAAAGATTGTATTTATTTATTTGACAGAGAGAGAGAGAGAGAAACAGTGAGAGAGGGAACACAAGCAGGGGGAGTGGGAGAGGGAGAAGCAGGCTTCCCGCTGAGCAGGGAGCCCAATGTGGGGCTCGATCCCAGGACCCTGGGATTGTGACCTGAGCTGAAGGCAGATGCTTAACAACTGAGCCACCCAGGCGCCCCTCAAAACAAATGTTTCAAAACATCCATGTTTTTTTTTCAGTCAAATCCTTGGCAAGATAACTCCAGGACTCATTCCATGTCCTTAATCAGACAAATATTTTACACTAACAATCCCTGCTCTATGAGAAACCCAATGTTTTCTGCGTGTGTAGTCTCTCTTGCAGCACCAAGTAATAAACCCAAATTTGCCAAGCATGTAACTCAAGGTCTTTGGCTGACGAGCATTGACAATAATTAGTACACACATTTTATAGTAAAAGGATAACAAAGCTGAAAGAAGACACTATTTACACAACAGCCTATTATAACCGATCTTTAAGAAACAAAGATTATCTAGCTCTTTCTTTTAATGAATAGATGACACAACAGATGAAAAGGGAAGATAAATGACTTGATCTAACTTCAGTTTTTGATGACCATTAAAATTGGAGAAACATTTTCTCCTATTCATAAAATTCTATTGTCACAATAAACATAGCAGAGATATCAATTTGTAGCCAAAGGAAATACAATTTAATTATAGTAAAAATGAATTTAAGTTAGTATAGAAATATTCCAACTTTCAATTATGTTTATTTCTTATTTACAAACCAAACAGACTCTTATACAGTATACCTACATTACATTCTTATCAGAAGTTAGGCTGGTTTTTGCATGATCTTTGGACTGCCTTTGGACTCAAGCTACAACTACAAGTCCCTGGTTATCCCACCTACTGGTCAACCCTCTAGATTTTGAGTTTGGGTCACCACAATCAGATGAGCCAATTCCTTAAATTCCTTCCTTCCTTTCCCTTCCCTTTCCCTTCCCTCTCTCCCTCCCCCCTTTCCTTCCTTTTTCCTCTTTCTCTCTTTCTCATATACACGTGCACAATGCACGCACAAGTTCTGGGGGTTTTTTGTTGGTTTGTTTTTTGCAGAACTCTGAATTCTACAGGGGAAACAAATGATTAGTTCTAAAGTCACATAAAACTGACAGGTAAACACATCCCTATATAACATAATTTTAAGTAGTGATAGGTTAAAAAAATAGTGATGGATAAAATATGATAGGAACATAGATAAAAGAGAATGATGTGTGATATGGTATGGTAGGGGTGCTACTTTAGGTAGGATAATTAGAGAAAGTCAATTTGTAAAAGTGATATTTTAGTAAAGACCTGAAACAAGAACTAGAATTCCAAGGGAAGTTTAGAGAGATCATTCTGGCATAGGGAACTATGTACAAAGTACAAAGGCCTTGAGTCATGTATACTTGAGGAACAGCAAGAAGGCCATTGTGATTTGACAAAATTATGTTGTTTGAAGATGGGAGAGAATAAATTTGGAGAGGAAAGGCAGCATAGGGAGTTATTAATGATGCATTTCATCAAATAAAAGGGTGGTCTTTGGCAACAGTGCATGAGGAAAGTTGACTCAGAAGTGAACTCTACTTCCACAGTGTTGGAACAAAAGCTGGGATCTCTACAATTTACCCTATTCTGAAAGACTACCCAGAGCAAGGATTCTTCGAAAATGTAGTAGACTGCCAGCAGTCAGGGGTCAAAGTTGGGAGTTCATTCAAAAATTATCAAATAATGGAAGCAATGCATAATAAAAGCTGTGGACTCTCCACTGATTTCATTCAAGAGTAAAAGGATCAACCCCAAGAATGCATAGAAGAAGTCTCATTAGAAAGGAATAATAAAGACTACTTCTGTTTGTAGCTCACAAATCCTACATCTTTTAATAAACCCATTGCACATATTTCTATGATAATCTGAACTTAAACTTAGCTGAAAGGGGGAAACACATGTGAGGGCAAAATGCCAGGCAAGGTAGGCAGAAATCACGCCTGATTAATATGGATTAAGGACGCACAGCCAGTATATCTGCACAATGTTTATTTAAAGTTATTTATATATTTAAGTAGATTTTAAAATATATTTAAATAAAGTTTTAAAAATTTATTTAGTTCTGATATATTTCACAGCTGAATCTCAAAATACTTCATTAGTACTCTGATGTTTTGATGATGACTTACAAAAATACTAGTACCTAGTAAAAAGCCTAATGAATGTAAAGTTGCTTGTTTTTAATAACATTGTGGACTGAAAAGGGAAATTCAGAATCAAAAATGTGTATTCAGGTAAAAAGATCAAAAACTAATTACACTGTTCATTAATTATATATTGCATATATACACATATAAACATGTATAGATACTATGCATATTATGCAAATATATAGAGAGAACATGAATATATGTATACATATATATTTGCCCCCCATGGGTAATTACTACTCCAATGAATTAAATTGAAAAAGCACATTTTTTTTTTCACAAGGTACAGTGAAATCCTCACTTGGTTTTGCTTGGATGGATTAGCCTTGACAGCAAGAGGTATATTATTATGGTAAAATTTATCATTGTTACATAGAAGTTACAGGTTAAAGGATGCCACTATCAAAACTAGATTTGTGTCATTTCTGAAATCAATATATCACTGACACAAAATCACAGTCCATAACATTATCTTGGGGTCATGGTAGCTCACAATGATATACTTGAAAATCTCATTTCAGGAACAGGGAAGATGCTTGAGTCTGCCATGCCACTAAGCCGAACTGAAAACTGTATTTTAACCAATCTAATATATTCATTCTTGTACATTCATTTTATTTAATTTAGAGCATTAGAATATTAAAATAATCAAAAGAGTGGTTTTGGACTAAAACCGATATATTTGGACAATAGGAACTGTGGATAACAGTAACATTGAGGTAAATATTACATTTTCTTCCTTTTACAGAAATAAACACACGTTGTATAAGTTGCTTCATGATATCTGGGCAGAGGTTGGAAGGAAAAAAAGGCAAAGTGAAAGGTAAGTAGCATAGTCTACACGTGCTACAAAATACATACACACTTGTTTATTATATGGTGCCATTACTTCTTCATAATTACCCTGAATATTCATTCTCTCTCAGTGGGCTTAGCAAGTTCATGGACAATCATCAAGTAAGCAGAACAGCTAGATTATTTATCCAGATTTTTGACTAGTTAAAAATAAATAAATAGTATGCCAACAAAACTATCACAAATAAATAAATGCAATAATAATAAAGCTTTTGGTACTCTACCACTTTACATTATTTTATCTTTTGATCCTTTTTATTGTATAATTAATTCAACAAAACCAGTATTTAGCATCTACTACTTGAGAAATACTAGTAACACAAGAATAAATGATCCACGTCCATCCCACAAAGAACTCACAGCCTCTGTACATGTGTATGCGCTCATGTGTGTGGAATCGAGAAAGGGCTGGCACTGGCAACCACAGTACAATATGTTATCACTTAAAATAATTACAGAGCTTAGTAGGCATCTAAGGACATATTTCTAACTACACTCTGGAATCAGAAGGATTTTCAGAGAGAAGTATGTTCTAAAATTCTGGATTTTTCTAGGAAATAAAAAACAACGATATGGGAGTTGGGAGATATTTTAGAGCTGTAGGGGGAAAAAGGGTATTTAAAATCAGGATAATAATTTGTGACTGGTGTGTTAAATTTGGCATATATATTACAAATTTACCTTAGTGTCCAGTTCACAACTTTATGCCAGAATACGTAATTTTTATACCAGCTTTTTAATACAAAACATACTAAATTAATAAGCAAAAAAGTAGTGATATTTTCACATTATATTCGCAGGCAAAGACACAACTACCAATTAAGATAATGGTTACTAGTTAGAAATGTCACATGGTACATTATACGTTAAAAAAGAAGAAAGAAGAAGAAGAGGAAGAGGAAGAGGAAGAGGAAGAGGAAGAGGAAGAGGAAGAGGAAGAAGAAGAAGAAGAAGAAGAAGAAGAAGAAGAAGAAGAAGAAGAAGAAGAAGAAGAAGAAGATGATAGCAGGAGGGTAAGAATGATGGGGGGTAAATCAGAGAGGGAGATGAACCATGAGAGACGACGGACTCTGAAAAACAAACTGAGGGTTCTAGAGGGGAGGGGGTGGGGGATGGGTTAGCCTGGTGATGGGTATTAAAGAGGGCACATTCTGCGTGGAGCACTGTGTGTTATACGCAAACAATGAATCATGGATCACTACATCAAAAACTAATGATGTAATGTATGGTGATTAACATAACAGTAATAAAAAAATGATAGATTTTTTAAGAAAGTAGCTATTAGAAAAAAAAAAAAAGAAATGTCACACAGAACACATTTGAATTATGCACCACCCTGTTCACATAACCCCAAACATGTGACTTTAGCATACGCAGGTACGCCAAGTGAAAACCCTGAGCAGGGACGCCTGGGTGGCTCAGTCGGTTAAGCGTCTGCCTTCAGTTCATGATCCCGGTGCCCTGGGATCGAGTCCTGCATCCGGCTCCTTGCTCAGCAGGGAGCCTGCTTCTCCCTCTGCCTGCAGCTCCCCCTGCTTGTACCCTTGCTCACTCTCTCGCCCATGTACTCTCTCTCTCTCTAACAAATAAATAAAATCTTTAAAAAAAAAGAAAAAAGAAAACCCTGAGCAGTTGGTATCTCCTACCACACCTTAGTCTCTTGTGTACATGCATGACTTTCATGTTTCCAAGTATTCTAGTCTTTAACTTTTGTGTTGTCTTAAAGGTGTTTGGTGGGATAATTTCATGTTTAGGTATAGTTTAAGTGCTAGAAAGCCATGAGTTATCCCACTGTTTGGAAAAGGAAAAAAAAAAGATGAAGAAATAGTACAGTAAGAAAAAATCTTCTAAAGAAAGATTCTCTTCCCCCTTTTTCCACCAACTACTACCCATCAAGTCTTCTCTTCCTTCTTTAGTCATTAATATAAACTTTCAATGCACTACATTTAATGTATCATCAATATTAATCTATCTGTTACTTCTATAAACTTTTTTTTTTCTTGCTGAATAGATATTTTTCTACAGAGATTGTTTTGGTGTTTTGGTTAGGACAGACATACAATTTTTCACATTAGAACTACTGACGTATTCTTTTATGGAACTGCTTCTCATTTAGTGTCAGGACTTAGGAGATGAGTTATTATTATTAAAGAATAGACATGTATACTAGTTAAGCATGACTTCATTTAAATTATTTGAATCACTGAATTAAATATCTAGTGTCTATGCATGAATGCCTTTCATTGGCTTATTCACTGTGTGTGTGAAATGTCTGTTTATGTTACTTACCCTTTTTACTGGTGGTAGAGACTCAAGTAAGAATGATTTGGGAGAAACTTCTGGGTATAAGGAAATCATTAATTCTTTTTATTTTTTAGGAAATCGTTAATTCTTATGGGTCAAAAAATCTTTTCTCAACCAGTTATTTTCCCCTTAAATTTATTTATGTTTATTTTGCCATAATGATATCAAATATTTTCCTTTATGAGTCTAATTATATGTTTGGAAAAATTTTCACAATTCCAAAATTTTAAAAACACATATACATGTTCTCATTCACTTTGGTGGTATGATTGATTCATGTAACTTTGGTCTTCCAACCTTGCAGCTTTGCTACCATCTCCATACTCCCATTAATCAATTCACACAGTAAAAGTCACTGAAAGAATTCACAAAACAGAGGCCCTTCTCCTGGGGACGGGCTTGTCATGGCAAGGAAGAAAGAGAATTCACATGTGCTAGCAGCAGATATAATCATAAAAGAAAGTGAGAAAATGGCTGAGAGGCTGAGACAGAACAGTCTACACTTCTCCCACATTTGGGTCATTCTTGTCCACTCCTGCATTATTTCTTCTTTGTCGGGGAGTGGGAGTAGCCAAGAGGTCAGGGTTGTTATCTTAAAGAAGTCCAACTCCTTGGAGAAGAGCTCGGTATTCCTCCCCAACAAACTAACATACAATGAAAGCAAATAAAAATTGGAAGTGGATTGAGTTATATAGTGTGTTTGGCATCACTCAAGCATAATGTATATCTAAGTGAAAATATCTGTCACCTTTAAATTTCTTTAATTTTTATTCATACTCAAGAAGATAGGCTATTTTTAATCAACATGTAAAACCAATCTCTACTCCTAAATCACTTTCACAAATTGAAAAATTTTAATCATTCTCTAGAGAGCACGCATTGTAACAAATTTTGCTGAATTGAAATAATTTGATTACAATGTCATTTTCCTGAAAGGATCAAAAGTTCAAAAACTAAAGTACTTAAGAGTACATTCCTAAATCTGTTCTTCTCTTCGATTTTCTTACTTAACAATGTCTTTCAACTACTTAAGGGTCACAAAACTAAAATTTTATGTTTAGAACAAAACATTAAAAAAAAAGACTGTATCTTCAAAGCCAAAGACAGAAAGCTAGTCCAGAATTTCTTCTCATTAAAATAATAGAGTACACTTATGATAGTTATAAAAAAAACTATTATGAATTTTGGAGATTTGTCTTATGATTATAGTTTTCAATGATTTGTATATTCTTCAATCCTGGAGGAACTAAATTACTGTCTACCTTGGGATCTAAATGAGTCTACTTTTTTTTAGCAGCGGCACTTTGATGTTTATCCACGCTTTCTAGTTGAGAAACAATGAACAAAAAATGCAGAAATGGCTGTCTGCAAATTATTTATATTTAAATGTTTCAGACATACGGAAGATGATATGTTCACTATAAACACATTTCACAAGGGACATTGCCTATGTTTGACAACAGATTAAGTGGAGATTTAGGTCATATGTACCTCTTTTCACAAACTAATAAAATAAACTTAATCATTTGTTTTATGCTGAGTCACCCATTTGATCAGAGACCTTCATTAAAACATTAAAACATTAAAAAATCATTATCAAAACTTCAGATGATAATTAACCCTATCATTGAAGACAAATAAAAGTTTTTTTTATATCTTTATAAATCCAATGCCTCACCCAAAACCTGGATCCTGGTTTATAATACACAATCAATACTTTTTAAATTATTACATCTATCTAGTCAAAATCTATCTTCTCTATAATGAAGTAAAAAATATTTATAGAAAAATTATAATGCTGGGGGCGCCTGGGTGGCTCAGATGGTTAAGCGTCTGCCTTCGGCTCAGGTCATGACCCCAGGGTCCTGGGATCGAGTCCCGCATCGGGCTCCCTGCTCCTTGGGAGCCTGCTTCTCCCTCTGCCTCTCTCTCTCTCTCTCTCTCTCTGTCTCTCATGAATAAATAAATAAAATCTTTAAAAAAAATTATAATGCTGGGTTTTGGCTTTTAAAAAAATATGATCCATGAACAAACATGTATTTATAACTTTCACAAAAAGGTTTTTCCATAAAATTTTAGTAGAAATATTTGCTCTCATAGCTTGTAAACAGTAATTTTTGCAGTAATAGAAACAGCTCACTGTCAGCTTAAACACAGTAACTACGGACACAGTAAGACTTCTTTGGGCAAAGCAAACACTATATAACTTTATTCATTCCTATAAATCCTCTCTCTTTACTATAAATATGACACACTGATGAAAAGAGTGAATATTTGAATGAACTCTGCATGATCAAGGATCAGTCAGCTGATTATTTCAAATACTCAAGTTGTTCCACTTTTAAATATATTTTGAATCCTCTATAAATATAAAGTGTACATTCCAATTTTGTATGATGTTATGCAAAGTGCTGCACTCAAAAAAGAAAAAAAAAAGAAATGAAGCTTGATTTTTCTAAGCAAAGCTTTGCTGCTCAAAACTGTGGCAAGAAGCTTGGTCAGATTCAATCTCATTAAGCATTCCAAAGATTAAATATTTTTGCATGGCCTGGAATTGATACAAATCTTCTTCTGATTTAGCAATAAGAATTGAAACTGCAAAGTGCCTGGAGTATAGGGTAAGTGTAATTTATACGCTGAGGCTTTTGCACATGTATCCTTTCTTCCTCCTTCTGGTCTCTTTTTTCTTTGGCTCTGCAGTTAAGTGGCATTCCTCAGATCTCCTCCCACCAACCAACCCTCTTCCTTTCTCATTTCGTCCCTTATACTGACTATTTTCCTCTACTTTAACTCCAACCTATGACTGAAGAGCTTTGTTAGCTGTTATTCTCAGCAGCAATGGACAGCTTTCCTTTGGGAATAAGTGACTGTGATCGTCCCCTAACAGACTTTGTACTGTTTAGTCCAGAGTAATTGAACCTATTAATTTCCCCCTGCTTCTTGGGCCATAATGCATTTGCAGGGGAAGAATGGTAAGGTGAGGGAGATTCATGTTCTAGAACTACTCTTGAATGTCAGGATGTGGATTGGGGAGAATGTTGAAAATGGCTTATTGGAAAAAATATGTTGAAAGAATTGTTTTTCTTTGAACTTTTAGCTAAATTTTCATCTATGATCTAGGTTACCTATTCATTCAGAGTCCAAAATTTGAATGCTACCTGTTGATATCCTTCTTTGAAATAAAAAGTTCTAGAATTTCCATTTGTTTGCTTGTTTTTTACCTGCTCTTAATTGGATAGTTTATGTGGAAACTACGGATTGGATTTGGTGGAGCAGTATGTATAGATTATGTGTTACAGGACATACTTTAAGTCTTCAGTATGAGGGCGCCTGGGTGGCTCAGATGGTTAAGCGTCTGCCTTCGGCTCAGGTCATGATCCCAGGGTCCTGGGATCGAGTCCCGCATCGGGCTCCCTGCTCCTTGGGAGCCTGCTTCTCCCTCTGCCTCTCTCTCTCTCTCTCTCTCTCTGTCTCTCATGAATAAATAAATAAAATCTTTAAAAAAAAAAAAAGTCTTCAGTATGAAACAAACATATGGGGTCAATCATGGAGTGCTCATTTAGATTAATTGAATAGCAAATTCCAGTTACTTCTCTTGTGTACTTCCCTCCAATAACATTCACTTATATTAAAAAAGGATTATATCTGGGTGTTTTCTCTGTTAAGGATGAAAATGTTAGGCAGTTAGTCAGGCATGAGCGAGGACAGATAAAGCAGGTGCTAGCCACACACTCGGTGCTGCCCCCAGGGGTTAACAGCCACACCTTCAGAGCCACCTCTAAGGGCTAGCAGAACAGGAAAGGCCTAGCCACAGACCTGGCTCAAAAGCCACAAGGGAACTTCTAAGAGCTAAGCATGGGCACAAAGGTTGCAACTTATCCTTAACTACCTTCAGTGTCACACAGAAGCTCATTAGACACTCATACAATATATCAATAAATACAACTGTAAAAGAATGCATGATGGAGGGAGGCATGTGGAGCGGCCAAACGTTATATAACCACCAACTGTCAATCAAAGCCACATTTACAGGTACACAAACCAGGCTTAAAAGGATGAAGCCAGAGCGACTTGGGGCCATTGCCACTCTTGCTCAGGCTTTCCCTCTGACAAGTGTCCTATACTTGGGGGTGTCTGGATGGCTCAGTTGTTTAAGCATCTGCCTTCAGCTCAGGTCATGATCCCAGGGTCCTAGGTTCAAGTCCCACATCCGGCTCCCTGCTGAGCCTCTCCCTCCCCCTCTCCCTTTCCCTCTGCCTGCCACTCCCCCTGCTTATATTCTCTGTCAAATAAATAAATAAAATCTTAAAAAAATGTCCTATACTTATCTACTCAATAAACTCTTATCTCCCCATTCTGCTCTCAGGTCTCCCAATTCTTTGGTGTATCTGGGACAAGAACCTAGCAATCCAGTAACAAAAAGAATCAAATCAAGGGTAGTTTTAGATGCCATTTTCCCATGCTTTAAAAAATAATAAATATCACTTGGCTATACATAATATAATGCAAAAATTAAATCTGGGGAAAATTTCATATGAAAATGTATAGATTTTTCACTGAGCAGCAAATTTCAAAATTAAACCCACATTTTCAACCTTTTAAAGATCTGAAACACATTCATAAATATACATCTGCCACTTTAAATGTTATTATCAGGAGTAAGGCTCATAAAATACCATGAAAAAGTTCATTTCTGTTTATAAATATATGAGCGACCCTCTCCCAGTGAATTTTAGCCAAACTATGAATAACTAGAGACTAATAGAAATGAGTTCAGGGGCACCTGGGTGGTTCAGTTGATTAAGTCTCCGATTTTGATTTCGGCTCAGGTTACGGTCTTGGGTTGTGAGATCCAGCCTGGCGTGGGGTTCCTTCTAGGCATGGAGGCTGCTTAAGACTCTCTCTCTCCCCCCCCCTCCCTTTGCCCCTCTCCCCTCATCTCCCACACTAAAAAATAAAATAAAATAAAATAAAATAAAATAAAATAAAAATTAGAAACGAGTTCAACTCCATTCCCTCAGATCTTTGCTGAGTTCCATGACTCATTCTTGCTTTGTTGCCTGTGTAGAAACCTGGGTTAGGTAGGCCTTGTTAAAAACAGATGATTCACTGAAAATGGATTTTCTCAGAGGAATTAAAAATCATAATATTAATAAGTGTTCTATAGTTATAGAACTGCCATTTCAGAACTCTATTGAAGGTAAAGATAGATGATATCATTCCAGAAATTACTTGGGAAAATAGTGTGATATGAAAATGACATATGTTGTTGTTGCTATTGATAATATTCACTTAATATTATAAATGTATACAAATATGCCCAATTTGCTAAAAATACAAAAAAAAAAAAAAAAGGAAAAAGAGAAAAAACAGCCAGGGTGACTAGTCCTGGTCCAAAGTTGTTTTTATACTTTTTCATTATATTTTGCCACTTTCTATTTCATATTTATACTCTTCCTCTTTTCCTTTAACTTTTTCCACTTCATACATTTCTTACTTCATACAAAGATTCCCCCCTACCCAACCACTCTCCTCTCTTGCTCCCCAACCCACCCTAATTAAATTGGTCACCACCAAGTGCTACTAATTTTTCCTTCCTAAGTATTCATCAAGTTGTTACTAAAACTGTTCTTAAAAGATGGTTATCATGTCTAACCTGGATAAAATCCCACCATCTACTAGTCCATCCTACCTCATTCTCATCTATTCCCCTTCCTAGACCCATTGTAACATAGCACTAGAACTCTATTGTATTTTCCTGCTGTACCAAAAAGCAGATTTCTAGTCTAAGAGGCACTTGCAGGCAGCAATACATAATTAAACATTTTATATATTGCTTCAGTGTATTCATTTTGGGGTATACTTCTATGGTGATAAGTTTATATTCACAGTACTTTTAAAGTCATTTTAAAAAAAGATTTTGTCTATTTATTGAGAGAGAGAGGGAGTGAGCATGAGCAGGGGGAGGGCAGAGGGAGAGGGAGAGGAAGAATCCCAAACAGACTCCACACCAAGCTGGGAGCCCTATGCTGGGTTGGATCCCACAACCCCGAGATCATGACCAGACTGAAATTACTGGTCGGATGTTCAACTGACTGAGCCACCAAGGTGTCCCTGTTAAAGGCATCTTTAAAATCTTTTCTCTAAATAAATTTGAATAAACTTTTATTTTTTTATTTAAATTCAAATAGCCAACATGTGGTACATCATTAGTTTCAGATGCAGTGTTCAATAATTTATCAGTTGAATATACTTTAAAAAGGTAAGTAAATAGGGTAGCATGCAGTTTGTGAAACACTAGAATGTGAGAGATAAATTCCAGGGTCCTTCACGAGGAAGAACAACTTTTGATTATTTTCTTTGCTTATTCTTACCTGTAGAAAATGTTTAATTCTCAAGAGTTAACCAATGTTATTGTCACTAATTTTAAGTTCGATTCATACTTTAAATCTTTTATTTATTGAGTGTAAGATGACATTGACAAGGTGAAAACCTTTTGGATTCTCAGTGAGCCCAATGCTATTGAAGTTTTGTTCCAAGAAATCTGTTATTTTCTACTACTTCTGGTTATGTCTGCCAAATATTTTTTCTGACATTTGGATTAACAGAATTTGTGAGAAAAGAATTCTTAACAGATCATTATTTTTTTCCTCTTAATATCTATTTCTTATGATCTCAGTATAAAGGCTGCTGATAGACTTTTCGGTTTAGAGGAGGCTTAAGTCAAAACTACACAAAATAGTGATTAATATTTCTGTGGAAGCTTTGAGAGAAACAAGTGTCATTATATCACAACTGCATGACAAGTATCCATGAGGAAATACGAAGAACGGTACTGGAATAAAATTTTATTATCAACCATCATATCTATTTCTTTTATCAATCTTTTATTATCTAAGGTGTTGAATAATTTACTGAATATTTGTGCAAGCCACTCTGCTTTTTTAATGCAGAGTTTGGCACTTTTGTTTGGTATTGTTTTTGGCTTTGCAGACCATGAAGTCTCTATTGCAACTACTCAAGTCTGGTTGATTGTAAAAACAGCAACTGCCAAGACGTAAACAAATGGGGGTGGCCATGTTCCATTAAAACTTTATTTACAAAAGCAGTCAGTGGTCCAAATTTACCCACAAGCCACAGTTTGTCAATACCTATTCAAAGGGAAAGTGTGTGTATATATATATATATATATATATATATATAAGTATATATATATATAAATATATATATATAAGTATATATATATATATATATATATATATAAAAATATATGATGATATTGTCTGTTCTAACAGAGCCTTGGGCAGATATGAGTCTAATGCCAATCGCCACAGAGCACAGCGTTATCAGGGCAAGAAGAATGAAATCCATGATAGCTGTAAGAATCTAACACACTCCCCTATCAAGGTGGGGATAATAATAATTATAAACATGTAGAATAATACCAAATAATAATAATAACCACGTAGAAAATTCAGGCATTTAGAAAAATTTCAGAGATGAAACATGGATTGAGATTCTTAAAAAAATGAATATTCTTAAGGGGTTTTTGTTTTATCCATTTCAGGCTTGATATAAGAGAAGGGCTGCCATTTTAAAGCATGCAAATGTATACACACCCTGTGTGGAAAGCATTAACACAGAAGGCCTGAAGTTGCTGCCTTCAACAGAGCCTATTTGTGGGTTGGCCCTTGGCTGGCTGCTGGGAGCCTCGTTGTTTTACCAGCCTAGGCTCCTCAATGCCTGATTTCCTTTCTTGAAGTTTGAAATGCCAAGAGTTGAAGCTGGTTGTTGCTCCCACATGACCTTTCCCCAATAAAAACCTTGGACTCTGAGGGTCAAGCAAGCTTTCCTGGGCTGCACAAGTTTCTCTATTTTGCTGCTGGATTGAGGAGTACGTCCTGTGTGACTTCGCTATGAGTGTGGAGTGGGAGTGGGGGTCGAGGGGAACGTAGGAAATCTGTGCCCGGATTCCTCCAGACTCAGCCTAATCCATCTGTTCTTGTTGATTGTGTTAATAAAATATGGCTGTGAGTACAACTGCCTCTGAGTACTGAAAGTCCTTCCAGAAAACCACTGAATGTGTACACGTTCCCAGGGTTTCGAACACACACATACACACACACAATACTTACCCTACTTCTAAAACAGTAGATATTTTCTGTTTTCTCTTCTGTTGATTTTCTTCCATTCCATTCCATTTTATTCTATAACATTCTAGTCTAATGCATTTAATTTTAATGCAGTCAATTCCATTACATGTAAATTAAAAGCCATTTGAATCCTACTATGTGATTTCCTGATCCACTAATGTAACACAGCTCTTGGTAGCCTACTGAGCTGTCATTCTAACCCATATACCTTATATGTTTCACTATCATTTACAAAAAAACACACAGAATCTTGCCTTTTAAGGACTTCAGTGCTGATCAATGTCAAGAAAGACACATAGCATTCGTGTGTTAGTTATCCATTGCTGTATACCAAATTATCCAAAACTTAGCGGCCTAAAACAACAAAGATTTATTATTTCATAGTTTCTGTGGGCTCAGGGTCTCTCTCACTAGGCCACAATCAAGGTGTCACATGTTATCTGCACAAATTTCAAGGCCCAAGTGGAAAATCTGCTCCCAAGTGGATTCGCATGACTGCAGGCATATTCTTCTTGGCCATTGTCCGGAGTCACCAGTCCTGGCCAGTTGGACATCTCCACAGGCCAGTTCAAAACATGGCAGCTGACTTCTCCCAAGGCAGGCAAGAGACCAAAAGGGGGCAAGCAAGGCAGAAGCCAAAGTCTTTCTTGTTCCCTAACCTAAGAAACAACATATCAACACTTACACTATATTGTACTCATCAGAAATGAAGTCAGTAAATTCATCATCCACAACTCAAGTAATGGAGATTACACAAGGGCATGAATGGCAGGAGGATTTTTGAGGGCCAACTTAGAATCTACCCACCACAATCCAGAGAAAGAAATAAGCATGATGAAGCTAAAACAGTTATGTTGCCAAGACATATGGTATTGTCCCTGTGTTACTCTAATTTCTCTATAGTTTCTCATCTCTTTCTCATGAGATTATCAGCATGTCCCACCTACAGTAGCCTTTTATGTAAAAGATTCATGGTACCTGCCAGTTTACTCCTGAAGGCAATTATTAGCTTTGAGAGCCACTTTAACATGCCGTAAAGTCATGAATATTTTTTGCTATCATTATGTTGCTTTTGTATCTCACAGGCAAATTTATATACATTCTTATGTAATACAACTTTATTAATATGCTCCGAACAATGAGGGAGGAGGAAGAGGAATAAGAGAAAGAGGAAAAGGGGGAGCAAGCACAAAGGGCAATGGGAGAGAGGAAGGGAAGGGGTGAAGTTGAAGGAAAAAAAGGTCATTATAAAATGCAGTGAATAAGGGGAAACTGGGTGGCTCAGTCGTTAAGCGTCTCCCTTCGGCTCAGGTCACGGTCCCAGGATCCTGGGATCGAGCCCCATGTCAGGCTCTCTGCTCGGCGGGAAGCCTGCTTCTCCCTCTCCCACTCCCCCTGCTTGTGTTCCCTCTCTCACTGTGTCTCTCTCTGTCAAATAAATAAGTAAAATCTTTAATAAATAAATAAATAAATAAATAAATAAATAAATAAATAAAATAAAATGCAGTGAATACTCAATATACTATGCCAAGCACATACACATAGTTTAGCTATATGTATATGTAAAGTTATACAAATATTAAGCTGTATATAACAAAAATTATATAAATATAAATATATATATGCACATTCTTCTTTTGAGGAAGGTAATACTATTATTCCTATGCTACAGATAGGGCAACTGAAGATGAATAAGTTTAAGGTCATCCTGTCAGAACTAGAATTTCAGCCCAGAGAGTCTGGTTATGGAGCCCATATTTCTAACTCCATCATGCTTCCCTACATGGACTCAAACACTGGATCAAGAATACAGCATTCCTTAGGGACGCCTGGGTGGCTCAGTCGGTTAAGTGCCTTTGGCTCAGGTCATGGTCCCAGGGTCCTGGGATTGAGACCGGCATCAGGCTCCCTGCTCAGCGGGGAGTCTGTTTCTTCCTCTCCTTCTGCCTGCCACTCCCCCTGCTTGTACTCTCTCTCTGTCAAATAAATAAATAAAATCTTTAAAAAGAAAGGAATACAGTGATCCTTAAAATTCAATTTTTAAAGTATTTAAATTTTTTAAAATATTTAAAATTCAATATTTTAAAAACATTAATAAGGATCTTTGTCTTCAGCACACAATCAACAACAATTTGTTGGATGGATAAGTAAATATTATAGTTTATTTTGAATTTTCTGGAAACTGGCCTAAAGTAATTTTTAAAATGTCAAAATTTAAGGACTTAGTTTGTATATGACAGAGAAAAAGGAAGAAGACAAAAGAGAAAAGAAAAAAAATTACAAAACTTTAGAAGGAATTATGGAGGAAGAAAAAGAGAAAAGGAGGAAGGAATGAAAGAAGAAAGGGGAGGGCACCTGGGTGGCTCAGTTGGTTAAGCGACTGCCTTCGGCTCAGGTCATGATCCTGGAGGCCCGGGATCGAGTCCTGCATCAGGCTCCCTTCTCAGCAGGGAGTCTGCTTCTCCCTCTGACCCTCTTCCCTCTCATGCTCTCTATCTCTCATTCTCTCTCTCTCAAATAAATAAATAAAATCTTTAAGAAAAAAGAAAGAAAGAAGAGAGGGGAGAGGAAATAAAATTTTAGAGAATGTTAGTTTGAATTTGATGTTACAGTTAACAAATCAGAGTGTTTTCTGCTAGTTGCATGTCACATATTGTATAGTTAAATCACAGAACAATGAAACACTTTTTCTTTAATTTAATTTATTTATTTATTTGAGAGAGAGAGAGAGACAGTGAGAGAGGGAACACAAGCAGGGGGAGTGGAAGAAGGAGAAGCAGGCTTCCCGCCAAGCGGGGAGCACGATGTGGGGCTCGATCCCAGGACCCTGGAACCATGACCTGGGCCGAAGGCAGACGCTTAACGACTGAGCCACCCAGGCGCCCCTGAAACACTTTGAAGTTTAAGAATTAAAGGGATATATGGGGCGCCTGGGTGGCTCAGTCGGCTAAGCGGCTGCCTTGAGCTCAGGTCATGATCCCAGGGTCCTGGGATCGAGCCCCACATTGGGTTCCATGCTCGGCGGAAACCTGCTTCTCCCTCTCCCACTCCCCCTAGTCTCTCTCTCTCACTGTCTCTCTCTCTGTCAAATAAATAAATAAAATCTTAAAATAAAAAAAAGAATTAAAGGGATATAATAAAGAACAAAAAGTTTGTATTATAAGGTATGATATAATTGTACATAGTTCAGGAATACAAGATTTGTAAACACAAGTTAATCATATTTAGATTTTTTAAAATGTAATAGTACTGTGTAATAAAACCTATCGGCATACAAATGTTAATATGAATATTTCTTTTTAGTTAAAAGAGACAAATTTATAGTTATTTCCCTAAAGTCTGCAGGGTTCTGGAACAAAGCAACTTATTGGATTTAATATATTTCTCATAAAAGTGTCTCAGAAGTATTAATTTCATGCTTGACACAACTTTACATAGGCTCTGTGATTTTATATCTCTGATTTACAACCAGCTAGTTTTGTTGGATGATAAACTCTCAAATTGCAGAAATTTTAAAACTGAAAGATTTCTTTTTTAAATGTAACCAGAAAGTTTGGTTGGTTCAATATGAAAAATGAACGTTTAAGTGAGTTCATTTTACCAGTGATAACTATAATGGCTATATGTTCATTTGTAAAAATAAAATAAAAATTAAATATTAAATAGTCATTTCCAATTTTACTTTTTTTCACTTAGTGGACTTATCTGAAATAGACTAAAACCTCAGAGAGCAAAGTAATTAATAATATAGGAATCCTTACCCTTTTCTATTAGATACAGATACAAAAATGACATAAATAGGTATTTGTTCAGTGGTGCAAAGCAGTTCCTGAACTTTTTTTTTTTTTTAAGATTTTATTTATTTATTTGACAGAGGGAGACACAGAGAAAGAGGGAATACAAGCCGGGGGAGTGGAAGAGAGAGAAGTAGGCTTCCCGCGGAGCAGGGAGCCCAATGTGGGGCTCGATCCCAGGACCCTGGGATCAGGACCCGAGCCAAAGCCAGATACTTAACGACTGAGTCACCCAGGCACCCCAGCAGTTCCTGAACTCTTAACAAACACATAACATATAGAGACAACAGCCTGTCCTTAAGTGACCATTTAAGTGGCCCAGAAGAGAGGTATATTTTCCAAAAGAATTAATATTACAAATGGTGCTAAAACTGTTGTAAAATGATTGTTCATTTCATTGCAAAGAAGAAACAAAATGCATTCTGTTGGGCAGGTGATATGTAAGAGAGGAGAGGTTTTCCACTAAAATGAAAGGATGGGGTTGGGGGGAAGCTGGTTCAAGTGGAAGGGTAGTGACAGCAATTAACAAAACAGGTAAAAGAATCAATGATGGGGTAAAGATGTATTGGATATTCTTAACACCTGAGAAGGAAACCATTACAAACCAATAGCCTTACAATTCTCCAAAGGTATTCTAAATAGCCAGCCTAAAAACAGATCTGTACACCTAAAACATCAGAACTTACAAGTTAGAAAGATATCCTAGAAAATGGCGCACGTAACTTCCCTCCTATGAAAACTTTTCCATGGCTGTAATCACCACACCTAGAAGAGTGTCTAGTACATACTGATGCTCAGTACATTATTTGTTGAACGAAGGAATCAGACACTTAAAACCCCTTTAAAGAACTGATCTTAAGATCATTATCCAAAGATAGTACTCACTGCTGTGGCAGGCCACCCCATTACTAAGAATTTTAACTCATACATTTCCTTGTTGTACAAACTAAGATTTGGTCTTTAAAGAAAATCTATCCAATGGTTTCATATTACTCCTTGGAAGATATGTAGAATAAAAGCAAATCCCTCCTCTGCTTGGTAATCTTTCAAGTATTTCAAGAAAGCTATCTTACAAAAATGTGGCAGAGATACCAGCTTATGATTTCTCTGCATCATGCTGCTGACTCCCTCCACCCCATGATCTGTTTCATAATAGTTATCAGATTTTTGTGGGTAAAGTAGTTTGCAAGGTCAAATAAAACTTACCTGAGCACATTGTCACTTGTTTTCTGGGAACACCAAAATTAATTGAGCCATTGTGTGAGGTGTCAGAGACCGCAGCCCACTGCCTGGGGGCAAGGATTATTGGGGGTGGACAGGAAGAGGGTCACAAATCTAGTGTGTTCTGTTGGGGATGGAAGAAAACACCACCCGCCCACTTCTCCTGAGAGGACATGTATAGTGACCATGACGGACTAAACCTAAGGGACCTTCCCCTCTTCAATAGATAGCATGTAAGTGTGTCAGATGCTTACCTGACCCTGCAGAGAGAGCCTCAATTATGTTCAACACTAGTTTTCCTTCAGTCCTCTGGGATGGTGGCTACAGGTGTGAATTACCTTTAGTCAGAAGCAAGAAATGGAAGCCACCTTGCCCACTTCATTTAGAAACAATATACATCAATGACATAGCTATTGCATTCTTTTCAAAACTTGGTGAAAAAGGAAGTCTAAGCTTCATTGGGCTCTACCCTTTGCTGGCTAGTCTACAGAGAACAGGGGATAATCAAGAGCAGAGGTCTAATACCAGAAGAAAAATATATAGTGAGTCTGTCACCAAGGAAAAGATTCTTTACCGGAGTCTAAGCTTTTACACGTATAGAACAAAAACAGTAATGCTAGTAGGCACTCTTTGGGGGCACAACCATGGAGCTTCTACCACCAAAGAACAGGGATATAGGCAAATTATAACACTACCAGAGAGTTCGATCTAGATTCAATGCTTTAGAGCAGAGATATGAAAATGTTCTTTAATGTGAACAAATATTTCTTCAGGCTGGCAAGACCCTACGTAATATATTTCATCAATTCTAGGACACATCATTCTATTCACATTGTAACATTTCTAAAACTGACATGTGTCTTCTAATCAATGGTATATCAGAATTAATTGGGGACATTTCCTTAATTTTAATCATATAAACAATGGTGGTACCTATAGAAGCACCTTTCAGAAGTGATGATATCATAAATCAGGGCTTTTATTTATATAGATTTATGTAAAATCTAGACCCATTAAGACAATGGATGCATCAAGTTACCTTCTATTGCAATTTGGCATATGATGTTCACAGTGGCAAAATATGCTGTCCTGGTCCCTTATCAGTTTTAGTTGCTATTGAAGTGTTTTTTTGTTTTTTTTGTTTTTTTTCCCCCTCAGAACTACTGAACTGCCAAATTGGGTAAAATCTGTCTCTGTGAATTTAGTGAACTTGAATCAGCCTTGAAAGATATACCCACTGTTGTGATCCCATCCAATCTCTGGCCCAGTGCGCAGTCAGGAACTAGATGCTGGATCATCTGTGTAATTGTACCAAAGAGGCCCTTTTGTGACAAGCAGGTAACTTTTGCCTGATATCACCCACAGGCGTGTCATCATTACCTATGCCACTTTTTTTTTTGAGATAAAGTAACTTCTGTAAAGCAGTTATGAAGTGTTAGGTATCTAAGGGTCCCTCAACAACAATTATTTTCATTTCATGGGTTGTCATTCTCTTAATTTATTCTAATTTCACCAAGCACCTATGGGATGGTACCCAGAACTGACAAGACTCCTACATGGCCTGGCTATCACTTCTTCAATCTGGTTTCTCTATTTCTGTTTATGAAATAAAAGATCCCATTAGCTCTGTAGGAACTAATCACACTACTGATTGATACTGATCTCACTAGGAAGCACAATCCAAAAGCTCTGTGACACAAGCTATTGCTGAGTAATCCTATCCTTTGTATAGTTGGCTCTTTGGATCTGGGGACAATACCTTACATTTATCACTTTAAAATACTTATTTGTTTTGGTCCTTCACTCTTTGTTGTCCAAACACTGTGGATTCTTTATTCTGCAACATAAAGTATGTACCAAGCCTCCCTGCTTTTTGTCACACTCGAACCTGGTGGTTACGACTACTTTATAGTTTTCAAGTGATAACTTGCCTGGTTACAATTACTGAAATGGACATGACTGATTTGAGATCCTGAGGGATATGCCAGAACCCTCTCTTTCGATAACTGACACCACTCTATACAGTCTTTCACCTCGTTATAAATCCGTATCCTTTACGATCATCAGGTTCACATATTTGTGTCCTAGTCACCAAAATCTTAAGAGTAATACTTTGATCAAAATCAATCAATTGATCAGCATTTCTTCGATCAATTTATCGAACATTGCGTTGAAAAAGAGGGTAAACTGCTGTGACATAGTCTTAAAAATGCTTGTTGAATTCTAAGAAACATATAAAATCTGAACTCATTATGTGCCCTCACCCTTTAACTGCTTTTCTTGTACATTTCCAATTCCCATTTATAAAACCACCAAAAAGAAGCAAAAAGGTTACAGGCACTAACTATAGCCTGGCAATGTTTCTTCTTAACAACTTGTTACACTGGCTACAACTTATTTCCTATTGCTATTAACACATTGGTTTGGTAATTTGCATTTATTTTAAGTACCATCACACTTTCTCTAGCTGGCTTTAATGTCTTTTATAGTGCATGATTTAAATACTATCTCCGGAGTGTCACTAGAATACTCAGTCTCTTTAGTTCTAATTTCTGTACCTCTCAAACCGTCCATATCTGGCTTGCCATGATCACCTACATTCCAAAAGGACAACTGTACCAAACAGTTCATGCGTCCCAGAAAGTTCCACACAATTCATGAATCCTTGTTTCCCTGCCCAAAACCTTCCCCATCAAATCAATCCTCATCTCCAGAAGCAACTGGACAAACAGATAAGCAGTTGACTGGCCAGTTTTGTTAACAACAACAACAACAAAAATTAAAGTTCCAGAAAAGAATCCACTAGATTCTGAATGTCTGTCATACCCACAGCTCCATCAGAAGAAAGTAGCCAAGGGCGCCTGGGTGGCTCAGTTGGTTGGGCGACTGCCTTCGGCTCGGGTCGTGATCCTGGAGTCCCGGGATCGAGTCCCGCATCGGACTCCCTGCTCAGCAGGGGGTCTGCTTCTCCCTCTGACCCTCTTCCCTCTCATGCTCTCTATCTCTCATTCTCTCTCTCTCTCTCAAATAAATAAATAAATAAAAATTTTAAAAAAAAAAAAAAAAGAAGAAAGTAGCCAACATAATTCTGGTTAATACAGGCGAACATATTTTGTATTGTGACCTGTCAAATTCTAACTACAATATCACAGGGTCAGGCCTGGGTTCTGAGTCAGATAGGCCTTCTGTAAGATGACTTGGTGTGAGAAATTGGCCCGATAATGAGAACAGTAAGGGCAGTCCTTATCTACTTAGAAAAAGAATCTATATTTTATTTGATTTTAAACACAAGATTTACAGAAAGGGACAAAAATTTACAGAGTATAAAAAAATAGCTGTGGAAAAACACAGATAAGGGTGTAGTAAACAGAATAATTCTCCACACACACACACACACGCACACACACACGCGCGTGCGCGCGCACCCCCAGGTCCTAATGCCCTGAGCCTGTGAATGTTACCTTACGTAGCAAAAGGGACTCTGCCCATGTAATTAAGGCAAAAATCTTGAGATAGGCAGATTATCCTGGCGGGCCCCATGCTAACACCAGAGTTCCTGTAAGAGGGAGGCCAGAGAGTCAAAGTAAAAGAGGAGATATAAGGAAGGGAAAAAGGGAGTGAAAGCTTAGAGGGTGGAGGAAAGGGCCGTAAGTGAAGGAATGAAAATGCCTCTAGAAACTAAAAAAAGACAAGGACATGGATTCTCCACTGGACGCCGGAAGGAATGAAACCTTGATGTCAGAACTCAGACCGGACAGAATACTGGTATCTTTATTTTAGGACTCCTGACCTGCAGAAAGTTAGATGTTGTTTTATTTTTTTTTTTTAAAGATTTTATTTATTTATTTGACAGAGAGAGACACAGCGAGAGAGGGATCACAAGCAGGGGGAGTGGGAGAGGGAGAAGCAGGCTTCCCGCGGAGCAGGGAGCCCGATGTGGGGCTCGATCCCAGGACCCTGGGATCATGACCTGAGCCGCAGGCAGACGCTTAACGACTGAGCCACCCAGGTGCCCCCAAAATTAGATGTTGTTTGATGCTAGTTGTTCAATGTGTGTTAAGTACTAAATTTGTGGAAATTTGTTATAGCAGCAGTAGGAAACTAACACAAAGTGTTACTTTTAATATCCATATGGAGTTAAATCATATTCACCAACTCTGATGTCAGCTTTATCTCAAAAACCCATAGGTTTAAAAAATTGGTCTAGCCACACCAGAAGATACTGCCTGACAAGCAACCCTGCAAGAGAAAATAATACAGTAAGGTGTGGCCAGTAGGTAGAGAAAGCAGAAGGTAGAAGGTGGGGAAAAAAAGACAAGTCAAATCAAAGATTGAGAGATTTAAAGCACATATCTTATATCATCTCTGCAAGGATATTTTTCTAAGCACATTTTAACAACTGCATACAATCTTCATTTCTTCACCAACATGAAACTTGGATTTAATTCTGAGAAAATATATTGTTCTATATTTGACACTCATCACATTTTTACATATTTCCATGGATATACTTCTTGCTTGTATTTATTTATTTTTACTCTGTTTTAAATTATATTGTCTCTGTTTTTAATTCCCATGCTATTCCTTATGTCTTAAATGTATTAAAATAGTCAGCAAGGACACATATCTCAGAAGAAGAAACAAGTCTTAGAAAACAATACCGTTTATTTAAAACCGACCTCATGTCTAAACACACAAGACACTGAAAACTGAGAATAGAGTGGATTTATCCATGCCAGACACAGAAATCAGGACACCGAGGCCTACTGGGGCCATGGAAAACTATTAACTAGTAGGTGATATCCTGGAGGAACTATGTTCCATTTTCCCCCGGCAAGAAACCTTTGGTCTATATTAATGAGTTTTGGGGTCTAATAATGAAAGATTGCATGACTGAAGTTAAGAAATCAGATAATATTATGCTTGGAATATATTCCTAAAAGCAGAAGAAGAATCAAGAATTAAAAAACAGATGTCTGGAAGTCATCAGAGAAAAATTTGAGAAGGAATTATCATCTGTATAGAAATAAAAGATTCTCAGCAACATTTACAATCAAGAAAATTTCTTTTGGTTTAAATATTAGAAGATTTTACTATTTTACCTCATTTAACTTTTAATCCCCCAGCTCTCATTGGTATACAAATTCTAGTTAGAGATGGAAATATCTGGTTTGAAATTTTGTGTTCCTTACTATTTGTATGAGTTTTAGGAAATGTGAGTCTGTTCTTTCATATATAAAATAGGAATAACAATCCTGATCATAGAGTTGCTTCTGAGGAATAAATTACATAATACATTATCTCAGTACAGTGCTAGACACATTGTTATTGCAGTGTTATTCTTTGTTGAATAGCCAACATTTTCTCATCAGCTTTGTTCAGGAAGTCTTAGGCAAACCTATGGGGAAAAAAAAAAAAAAAGATTTTTTCTACCCTCCTACTTTTTCCCATTTTGGTTCTAACTTTACACTTATATATTCTTCTTATCCCTCCCTTAAAAAAAAAAAAAATCCACACATCATGTTCAATTTTACTCTATAATGTTTAATTTAATCCTGTCTTTTTCAGATTATTCCCCTACATTCAGTCTTCCTACTCTTCCAATTTCAATCAAAATTTGGCTACCTCAAATTCTTATTTCCCTCTGAGGTCTTTTAGTTATTCTTTTTTTTAAAGATTTTTATTTATTTATTTGACAGAGAGAGAGAGAGAGAGAGCACAAGCAGGGGGAGAGGCAGGCAGAGGGAGAAGCTGACTCCCTGCTGAACCCAATGCGGGGCTTGATCCCAGGATCCTGGGATCATGACCTGAGCTGAAGGCAGACGCTTAACCAACCAAGCCACCCAGGCATCCCATATTAGTTACCTTCTGATAATTAATCTAATGGAAATATCACTGGTAAATATGTGCTACTTAAAAATTATAATAATTTAAAAACAATTTATTGATAAGACTGTTTAAGATCCAAATATTTACATCTATACACACACACACACTGTCACATATCCATATATACACATACACACACTTTGAACTTGATTCTTATCATAAAACATGTTTCTGAATAATAATAGGGATATAAAATCTGGTACCAGGCCCATCCTAACAAAATAATGTCAAAAGTGTTCGTAAGATAGTCCAGTATAATATGTACTTAAATGTTAATTTTACATTATTGCACAAATTGGTAGTTTTACATATTTTATATAAATATTTTTAGTATAATAATGGAAACCTTTCTCAAATAGTGTTTTATAAATGCCTTCTGTTTATTTTTCAGTTAAAAATGTCATGACAATATTAAAAATAAACTGTCTACATATGCTAGGTTCATGGAATTAGTAGCTTATATGCATTGCTTCTCTCTGTGGAAAATGAATTTGTAGTGAGAACAGTTCTTAGTATTTGATAAAACATTTAGACTATTACCATGAAAGCAAAAATATTATAGGAACATTACAAATCATACAATAATACAATATGTTCTTCCCTAAAATGAATAGGCTAGTTCAGAGGTTGCTGATATAAAAGCACTGTAAATAATTTGTATTTCTACCTTCATAATACATAGTGTTTTCAATATCTTCTTTTAATATATAAATGTGTTTGTATTAATTTGTTAGAATTAATGGTTTGGAAACTAATACACTAAAGTGGGCAGAGGGGAATGGCTGTTAAAGTTTTATTTTCAACTAGGGATGATGAGGTATTACAATTAGAAAACTTTCACATGAAACACTTTTCAAAAATGTCTTTGCTCTGGGATGCCTGGGTGGCTCACTTGGTTAAGCGTCTCCCTTTGGCTCAGGTCATAATCCTGGGGTCCTGGGATGGAGTCCCACATCAGGCTCCTTGTTCATCACGGATCCTGCTTCTCCCTCTGCCTATAGGATCCCCTGCTTGTGCTCTCCCTTTCTCACAAATAAATAAATAAAATCTTTGGGATAAAAAACAAACATTTTGTTCTTTAATTGACTTACTAGAACTCCAAACAACTATTTTATTGAAATCTCCTACAGGTAATTCTATCCATTAATCATCAAGTACTCCTGTATATTTATTTAATGAATATTTATTGAACACTATGAACACTTATTTTATGCTAGAAAATATATGTGTGTATATACACACACTTTGAAGTACTAAAATATATAGCCATTTACAAAATACAACATAAACATATTAATAAACATAATTTCTACTCTCAAGAGTTCTATCCCTGGAAATCCTAATAGAAGTGTACAAACTGAAAGACTATTTAATAATAAATATGTATTTACTGTTAGGAAATTTTAATGTAATTAAATTTTGATTCATAATAATATTTGAATGGATTTTATTGTCAGACACAGCACATACACTGGTAATTACACAATAATGTAAGTATTAGGAGAGCAGTCTAGGGAAATGGCTTGGTCATCACTGAGACGGTAGTAGCTAATTCAACTGTGAGGACTCAGGGATTCAGAGCTTGTTGGAGAAGCTATATTTGTACTTTGTAAACTGTCTGCTATAAATACTACTATAATCATAATTTCAATTTTGACTTGTATGTTTTTTTCTGCTCTTAATAATACAGGAAAACAATAGCAGCATCACAAACAATAACGACCAAAATACTAGTGGTCACACGAACTTGAAATTTCCTAATTAAATGACATTTTTTTTCCTTACTGTTTAGAACTGGTCAAAGTCAGGTTTCTCTTCTTTTTGATCTCTATAGACTTTTAGTTGCAATACTTGAGTACATCAGAGGCCTTAGCCTCTTCCACCAAAGGTATTAATTAGCAACACAGCCTTCATCAACTGAGCAACAGGCCTGGTTTGGGAAAACTTTGAAAAGATTTCAGGTCATCAACTTCTAAAAGGAGGTGTTTGTTTTAAGTTAGCAAATATTTTATGTCCATTTTAGACTGCTTTCTAGTTCTCTTTGATTTCCTCTGGCTGGCAAGTTTATTGTCTTTTAATATCCTGATGATATCCTATTTCTGCTTTTAATCTTAGCAAACAGTCTTTCACTTTCTAAGTAACACTTATAAATAGAATTACCTTCCACAATGCTTATATTTATACATGTATCTTATCTACTGACTTTGTTTAATGGAAAGAAGACCTATGAGTCCAAATGTTATCTCTGCCTTTAAAAAAAGAGAGGTTTCAAAGACTAATGCCCTATGGCTTTTTAAAAAAAAAATTATTGTTATGTTAATCACCATACATTACATCATTAGTTTTTGATGTAGTGTTCCATGATTCATTGTTTGTGCATAACACCCAGTGCTCCATGCAGAACGTGCCCTCCTCAATACCCATCACCGGGCTAACCCATCCCCCCACCTCCTCCCCTCCAGAAACCTCAGTTTGTTTCTCAGAGTCCATCCTCTCTCATGGTTCGTCCCCCCTCTGACCTACTTCCCTTCATTCTTCCCTCCTGCTATCTTCTTCTTTTTCTTTTTTCTTAACATATGTTGCATTATTTGTTTCAGAAGTACAGTTTTTACACGAAGATTTTTTGAAAGCAAGGCAGTTGAGAAAGATAGGAAAAAGTGAGAAAGCATATTTTAATTCTATTGTTTTAAATATTCATCACCTGCTTAGATTTACCTGTATATTTATCAATTCTGCTCACCAAAACATCTTGAATCCTTTATCCTTTCCTCAGCATTGAGTTTTTGCAATTCTGTGGCTTATCTTAAAATATTTGTTCACTGAAGGTCAATTATAACTTCATTTAGAACTTGGTTATTAAAAAGTTTATTTCACTCTCTATTCTTAATTATTATTTATTGATGAATGTGAACCTTTTTGGCAATTACATCTCAGATTCTGAAGACAGTTTTCATTTACCTATGCCTCTATTCAGAAGGTTGATGTCATTCTCATTGTTGTTCTTTGTATTTATTATTAGTTATTAACTGATTCTTGGTGTCCTCTCTTTTTGTCTTTCTGCAGTCTCATTATTGATGTTCAGATGTGGATTTATTTTAATTCATTTTGCTTGGGCCATTTCTTTAAAGACTTTACTTATTTGACCAAGAGAGACACAGCGAGAGAGGGAACAGAAGCAGAAGTGGGAGAGGGAGAAGCAGGCTTCCCACAGAGCAGGGAGCCTGATGCGGGGCTCGATCCCAGGATCCTGGGACCATGGCCTGAGCGAAGGCAGACACTTAACAACTAAGCCACCCAGGCGCCCCTGCTTGGACTATTTTTAAACCAATTTCTAAGAAATTCTTTTATTTTTTTTTTAAGATTTTATTTACTTATTTGACAGAGAGAGAGACAGCGAGAGAGGGAACACAAGCAGGGGGAGAGGGAGAGAGAGAGGGAGAAGCAGGCTTCCCGCAGAGCAGAGAGCCTGATACGGGGCTCGATCCCAGGACTCTGGGATCATGACCTGAGCTGAAGGCAGACGCTTAACGACTGAGCCACCCAAGCACCCCATCTAAGAAATTCTTATTCATTTACTCTATCCATACTACCTCTCTCTCTCATTTCCTTGAAATTTTCATTCTGAAATTTCCATTAAATATATGTGTACAATCAAATTATATCCTTAAAATCCCTTACATTTTCCATATCTTAATTTTTTTTAAGATTTTATTTATTTATTTATTTGACAGAGAGTGGGAGAGAGAGAGCATGCACAAGCACAGGGAACAGCAGAGGCAGAGGGAGAAGGAGGCTCCTCATTGAGCAGGAAGCCTGATGTGGGGCTCGATCCCAGGACCCTGGGATCATGACCTGAGCCAAAGGCAGATGTTTAACTGACTGAGTCACCCAGGCGCCCCTCCACATCTTAATCTCTTGCTAGGCAACACTGTAAGTCATTTCTTAGAATTATTTTTTCTAATTCACTGATACTCTCTTCACCCTTGTCTAATTGTGCCAAACTGAATACTAAACTCTAATTCTAAAGAGTTTTTGTTTCAAATTGTTTTATTATCATAAATTAGATTATTTGTTTATTGCGTCATGGACCCTCAGTTACCATATTTTCTCCTATCCTCATGTGTTTGTCATTTTGAATTGTGACAGATTTAGACAGATTTATTCTGGAAGCAATCTCTAGATAACAGATTGAGGTTTATATTTTTAGAGTGTCTTTCCCTTTGTTTATACCAGGCATTTCAGGAATATAACCAATTCTAGATTAATTTTGTGTAAATTTCTCATTTTGTTGGCTACGAGACCAATAAGTAGTGTAAATTAGAATCCCAAACACACAACAAACACAAATCTAATTTTGAGATTTTAAAATAAAAATTTTCTTTTTCCATAAGCAAAGTTTATAGAGAACAAAGAGTTTGGAATTTTATACTAAGAGAATACTGTTAAAAAATTTATGTCTAGTCCATGGTTTCTTTTAGTCAGCTGCTTCAAGGCTACACGTTTATGTGTAACTTGAGATGGAAACTCATCAAAAAGATCTAAGGTCTTGGCCTTAAGTGGGCATTAAATCCCAAGTCTAGGTTTCAAAAATCAGCATCCCTCCCCAACCCCCTTACTATGGGAAGCTCCACCAACTTTCTCACTTATCATCCCAAATGTTTTTTTATAAATGGGCAAGGGTTTTCCCCCTCAAATTCTTCTCCATACTCATAATATTATTTTGTGTTTAATGACCACATTTACAAAAGTTTCCATCAGGCGTCATTTCAAATTATTTAGTCTGCCAGATTTCCAGGAATAGAAGCTACAATTTTATCTAAAGAATCAACTTGTAGAATTTTACTCTTTAAATGGTACCTGTGACTATGAATGTCCTAAGGGTAGAACATGCACTATATGTTTGTTAAAATTTCCAAAAATTTGATAAGCAAGTACTTTCTTCTCTTTTTAGTACTAAATTAGTCCAGAGTAGCTAAGGCTACAGGAATTACTGATAGTGAAAATCCCTCTAAAATAAATTACAATGGCTTCACCTATGCTTAGTTCCATAATACAATTGTAATAAAGAGGTCTCTCTCTCTCTTTTTTTTAATGTTTGACTGTTAAGAGCTCTTAAGCCTTATCCCTCACTCTCCTCCTTCTGCCCCACAACTGAAAGAGCTGGTATTTAGAAAGCTCTGATGTTACCTTCTTTAGTATTCATTTCAGGTTCACACTACACAAGATAAACCACACTCTGGCCACACTGCATAACCAACCCCGCCACCCCCCCAACACACACACACACACACACACACACACACACACACACACACAGAAGCAAATCTCATTTCCCTACTCTCTCAAGCTATTTTGTATGTGCTTGGAGCCTCCCTGCTATTCCAAGAAAACTTCATATTGTGAGTGATAAACCTCTCAAACCTCTTTGAAGTATGTGTGTGGTCTTATCAGTCCTGACATCCAAACGAAATTTCTGTGCAGTACCTATACAATAGCAGAGCATTTACTTGCAAAACACTGTAAGATGTAAATCTTGGATGACTTCTTGAGAGTTATTTATCAGTCCATATATTTTTAACAGAAAAAAATAATCAAGAGCTATTAAAACTTTAAATTAAAATGAAAAAAATCTGCTTTCATATACTGAACAATGAAATTTATTCAAGCATAGAAAAGTAAATGTTTATATTGCTATATTTTGAAGTTTATATGACCTGGTTGAAATTCATCCTACTTTGGAAAGACTTTTTTTTTTTTATTCCTGATAATCAAATGACCTAAATGGGAGATAAAATTTTTATACCAAAACTGAGAATTGTGTTATAATTTCTACATTTGTAATTGTTGAATAGGAAAATAATTAAAACTGGGTGTGTGAAAGAGAGAAAGAGGGAGAAGGAAGGGGAGGAGAGAAGGAGAAAAAAGGGGGAGAAAAAGAGATTTTAAGGATTGGCTCATGCATCTTCTGGCTGGCAAATCCAAAAATCTATAGTGCAGGCTAGGAGGCTGGAAACTAGAGGAGTGATGTTGCAATCTTGAGTCTGAAATCCAATCTGTAGGTCAAGCTGGCTGACTGGAAATTCAGGCATTTGATACTGCAGTCTTGAGACAGAATTTCTGCTCTGTGAAACCTGGTTTTGCTCTTAAGACCTTCAACTGATTGGATGAAGGCCACACAAATTATTAAGGGTGATCTTCTTAAATTGAACTGATTACAGATTTTAACTACATCCACAAAATACCTTCACAGAAACAACTAGATTAATGATTGATTAAGTAATTGGGTATTATAGGCTAGGCAAGTTGACACATAAAACTGTCACAAATGGAATAAGATTAAGTGCTACATAGTTGTGAAAATGCACATACACTATTTTACAAGCCACTAAAATTTAACTTGTTAAATAAAGATAGGCACCACCAAGGAAATGTTGAAAAAGAAAAACAAAGCTGGGGGCATCACGTTGCCTGATGTCAAGCTCTATTACAAAACAATGATGATGAAGACAGCATGGTACTGGCACAAAAACAGACATATAAACCAATGGAAAAGAACAGAGAGCCCAGATATGGACCCTCAACCCTATGGTCAAATAATCTTTGACAAAGCAGGAAAAAATATGCAATGAAAAAAAGACAGTCTTTTCAATAAATGGTGCTGGGAAAATTGGACAGCTACATGCAGAAGAATGAAACTCGACCATTCTCTAACCGCATACACAAAGATAAACTCAAAGTGAATGAAAGACCTCAATGTGAGACAGGAATCCATCAAAATCCTAGGGGAGAACATAGGCAGGAACCTCCTTGACATCGCCCACAGCAACTTCTTTCAAGAGACATCTCCAAAGGCTAGTGAAACAAAAGCAAAAATGAACTTCTGGGACTTCATCAAGATAAAAACTTCTGCACAGCAAAGGAAACAGTCAATAAAACAAAGAGGCAACCCAAAGAAGGGGAGAAGATATTTGCAAATGACACTACAGATAAAGGGCTGGTATCCAAGATCTATAAAGAACTTCTCAAACTCAACAACCCAAAAACAAATAATCAAGTCAAAAAATGGGCAGAAGACATGAACAGACACTTCTCTGAAGAAGACATACAAATGGCTAACAGACACATGAAAAAATGTTCATCATTAGCCAACAGGGAAATTCAAATCAAAACCACAATAAAAAAAAAAAAAAAAACACTGAGATACTGCCTTACACCAGTTAGAATGGCAAAAATTGACAAGGCAAGAAACAACAAATGTTGGAGAGGTTGTGGAGAAAGGGGAACCCTCTTATACTGTTGGTGGGAATGCAAGTTGGTACAGCCCCTTTGGAAAACAGTGTGGAGATTCCTCAAAAAAATTAAAAATAGAGCTACCCTATGACCCAGCAATTGCACTCCAGGGTATTTACCCCAAAGACACAGATGTAGTGAAAGAAGGGCCATATGCACCCCAATGTTCATAGCAGCAATGTCCGCAATAGCCAAATTGTGGAAAGAGCTGAGATGCCCTTCAACAGATGAATGGATAAAGAAGATGAGGTCCATGTATACAATGGAATATTACTCAGCCATCAGGAAGGATGAATACCCAACTTTTACATCAACATGGATGGGACTGGAGGAGATTATGCGAAGTGAAATAAGTCAAGCAGAGAAAGTCAATTATCACATGGTTTCACTTATTTGTGGAACATAAGGAATAACATGGAGGATATTAGGAGAAGGAAGGGAAAAATGAAGGGAGTAAATTGGAGAGGGATACGAACCATGAGAGACGATGGACTCCGAGAAACAAACTGAGGGTTCTAGAGGGGTGGGGGGTGAGGGGATGGGTTAGCCCGGTGATGGGTATTAAGGAGGGCACGTACTGCATGGAGCACTGGGTGTTATACAAAAACAATGGATCGTGGATCACCACATCAAAAACTAATGATGTACTGTATGGTGACTAACATAACATAATAAAATTAAATTAAAAAAAGTAAAGATAGTCAAACTAAGTGTGGTTTCTTTCTTTCTCCTTTTGATTTTGGTTTTGTTTCTTTATGACACTGATTCTCAAAATGTTGCCTAGAAGTGGTAAAAGGTATAAAGTATGGACAAAAACATGAAGCAGTAGGAATACTATACACTGTTCATAGGAATGTAAAATGCTATAATAACCTGGGAAGACAATTTAATGTTACCTGACACATTTTAAGATGTGCAAACTCATGTTGTAGCAATTTCTAGTCCTAGAAAATCTTTGCATATATTCAGTTTCAGAGCATTATGTTAATAGAACAAAAGGAATCAAATGTAAAATGACATAATAGCAGATAAAATGAGATACATTTTTATAATAATATATGACACTGTATGAAATTGAATATGCTATAGCTGCATGTGTCAATGTGGTTGACCTCACAATCAGATTATTTGCAACATATAATGTAAAATTTATGTAAAATATATTCAGAAGTTAAGTAATAGAGTTTAAGAAAGAAAGAAACAGCACAAATGATTACTTAAAAATCAGAATAGTAACTACATCTAAAGGAGAGGATCTAGAATGCAATTGAGAAATGGCATGACAGAAGTTTAAAGGGCATTTGTTGATTTTCTATCTTTAACATGAGTTCTGGGTATATAGTTGGTTAATTTGTGATCATTATATATTCATTTTATATTATTGTTACTTTTTGGTATAGTTTACATATTTCAAAATGAAAAAAAAAATTTCAGAGTCTTTTATTTATTTGAGAGACAGAGAATGAGCCAGAGAGAGAGCACAAGCTGGAGGAGGGGCAGAAGAGGGAGA
Organism: Callorhinus ursinus; assembly: GCF_003265705.2. Taxonomy (NCBI): domain Eukaryota; kingdom Metazoa; phylum Chordata; class Mammalia; order Carnivora; family Otariidae; genus Callorhinus; species Callorhinus ursinus. The sequence continues at coordinate 75,058,559 of NW_027397065.1, read as the reverse complement.
AGCAGGCTCCCTGCTGAGCAGAGAGCCCAGAGGCAGGGCTTGATCCCTGAAACCTGGGATCATGACCTGAGCCTAATGCAGATGCTTAACCAACTGAGCCACGCAGGAGCCCCTGAAAATTTTCAAAAAATTAGCAATTACATTTATTTTACTAAAATGTCTTTATGTGGCTAAGGTAAAATACTAAGGTAAGTCTTTAGTGAAAAGAGTTAAACATGAGAGGGCACCTGGGTGGCTCAGCTGGTTAAGCGACTGCCTTCGGCTCAGGTCATGATCCTGGAGTCCCGGGATCGAGTCCCGCATCGGGCTCCCTGCTCGGCAAGGAGCCTGCTTCTCCCTCTGACCTTCCCCTCTCTCATGTGCTCTCTCTGTCTCTGTCTCTCTCTCTCTCATTCTCACTCTCTCAAAATAAATAAATAAATCTTAAAAAAAAAAGAGTTAAACATGAGAGTATATAGAGTTAAACATGAGAGTATATAGCAGTCTAATTCCAAATCTGTTAAGTATTTAATTATTATACGCACAGGGGAAATTGTAAATACAGAGACATTATATCAAAATTTTTATTTTTTTATTTATTTTTTTTAAAGATTTTATTTATTTATCTGAGAGAGAGACTGAGATAGAGAGAGCGAGCCTGAGAGGGGGGAGAGTCCGAGGGAGAAGCAGACTCCCCGCTGAGCAGAGAGCCCGATGCAGGACTGGATCCCAGGACCCCAGGATCACGACCTGAGCCGAAGGCAGTTGCTTAATCAACTGAGCCACCCAGGCGTCCCTATATCAAAATTTTTAGAGTAATTAACTGGGTGATGTGATGACAGGTGGGATTTATTTTATTTTCTGAAATTTCATTCTTAAAAGTGCATACATGCACATATGAGTATTTATTTTTAGACTATTAACTCATATATCATATATAGTTAAATAAATCTCAAATATAAGAAATAATAATGGAGGGAGTTTCTTTTTTGGTGCCAATATTTAAACCATAATGGATGAAAACATTCTGCCTCAGTGTGTATACATAACACAATTTCAAAAACACTGAATTAGAGGAGGGTGGGGGGATGGGTTAGCCTGGTGATGGGTATTAAAGAGGGCACGTTCTGTGTGGAGCATTGGGTGTTATGCACAAACAATGAATCATGGAACACTACATCAAAAACTAATGATGTAATGTATGGTGACTAACAAAACAATAAAAAATTAAAAAAACACACTGAATTAAATAAAAGACTCTACACAATTGTTTAGAGTGATTCACATTAGCTACACAAAGAATTCATTTCAATGTTATAATGACTAATCACATTCAATCTACCCCATGGTTTCCCTATTCAATACTGAATGGTCTAGTAAACACAATGAAGTCATTTCAAGCAGAGGTAAATGACACTTTAGAGACCAAACTCTGCTTTACAAACTACCTTATTACATACTATAACGGATTCAAATCATGCTTAATGAATAAGAAAGGTGAATGATATCCTTATGGTCCTTTTTCACAAGTTTTAAAAGACGTACGTTGATGAACATTAAAAAACAGAGTTAAATGAGATTTTAATGGACTTACTTTAAAAGCAAGCAGCTTGTTTTAGCATATTTTTACATGTTATGGAACTAGGAATAAAGAAAACAGTCTGCAATGTATTTACTTTGTTATAAATATCATAAACTTATATAGATATGCTAACAGGCAAATCTTCATAATATTCAACTCCAGGTTGAGGCACATATATAATATATTAGCTTTGCTAATTTTTTTTGAAGCATGTAGCTGCACTGGGAAATATGTCATAAAAGACCATAAATGCCTAAATAATAATAATATAAGACTGTTCAAAGCCATCTTATTGCAAAGATACTATGTAAAAAAAAAATTGTGAGGATCCTACACCTATGTCATTTGATTTTTGAAGTTAAAGTATATGTAATTTGAACTACAGTCTTATAAATACATTTAAGAAGATATTTTAATATTTTATTCATGAAGGCATATCTGTTGTCCTTGTTATTTTGAGGTTATCACAAGTTTATCTTTTTTCTATTACAAGAGTCAGTTATGTGATACCAGATATAAGTATCTTTTGACTTCTGAATATAGAATAATTCCATGTTTTTTTCTCTGTCAAACCTAACCATGTGATCTCATGTAAAAATGTAAAATAAGGGGATCTTATAGAGAATCTATTCTAGAAAGAAATATGTGTATATAAATAAGATATATCCCTTGAATAAAACAATTTTAAATATATGTGTACATAAATTTTAGAAGTATACATATTCATGTATTTCATGCTCAACCAAGGTAAAACATCAAGCAAAATTGAATATAGGCAGACAGATACAGATAAAAATATCTAATATTAAAAAGAAAAAGAAGCAGGCGCCTGGGTGGCTCAGTTGTTAAGCGTCTGCCTTCAGCTCAGGTCATGGTCCCGGGGTCCTGGGATCGAGCCCCGCATGGGGCTCCCTGCTCCGCGGGAAGCCTGCTTCTCCCTCTCCCACTCCCCCTGCTTGTGTTACCTCTCTCACTGTGTCTTTCTCTGTCAAAAAATAAATAAAATCTTTAAAAAAATAAACAAATAAATAAAAAGAAAAAAAGTGATTTATTTAGTAGGCCAAAATTGGACGTATGGCTCTAAATTGCTGAAAATAAAAAAACTATAGGGAAGCACTTGCTTAAGAACTACAGAACATAGGGCGCCTGGGTGGCTCAGTTGGTTAAGCGACTGCCTTCAGCTCAGGTCATGATCCTGGAGTCCCGCGATCGAGTCCCACATCGGGCTCCCTGCTCAGCAGGGAGTCTGCTTCTCCCTCTGACCCTCTTCCCTCTCGTGCTCTCTATCTCTCATTCTCTCTCTCTCAAATAAATAAATAAAATCTTAAAAAAAAAAGAACTACAGAACATAAATCTTATTCTTTGAGGAAGACTAATTCTGATATCTGAGAAAACATAACTTGTTTTTGAAAAGTCCAAAAAAAAAAAAATGCTTCCAAAGATTCTAATTACTTGGTATCTTTTAACAGAGTAGGGGTAGAAAATATTTACATAAAATTACCAATGAAGTATCTTTACTGTTAAAACAGTAAAAATGTTCTGTGAAATTTGATCAAAGTAAATATGTCAATTCAAGAACATCCAGAATATATTTCCTACCTTAAACTTTATACTGTTATATGTTGTTATAAAACTCACTTCCATTGATAGATTGAATTAATACTAATATTGTTTATATGGATATTTTAAAACTCTTTATATGATGCTCCTGTATCTTTAATTTAGCATGGACAGGATGAACCAGATGAGGTTTGTATTTCCTGAATCATTAGCTTGTATTTATTCAACAGCAGTAGACAAAGAAAATATTGAAACCCAAAAGGAAAGAACTGCCTTTGGGACAAGCTCCAGATTTAAGTGATGAGAAATCTCTGATAATCTTTTTAGTATCTTATATTCAAGAAAGATTTATTAAGCATACCCAAAGGTCAACACACTGTGTCAATTCCTCAGTATGCATAGATGAATAAAACGCAGTCCTAAGCCTCAGTTTCAGGGCTAATGGTAAAGCTAAAACGTAGACATTTGCATAGGCAATTATTAATATGAGTGTTGTGTTATTTCTCCCATTTTTTACTTTTTTAAAAAACTCTTATATTCTTTTTTTTTTTTTTTGAGAGAGAGAATGAGAGAGAGCACATGAAAGGAGGGAGGGTCAGAGGGAGAAGCAGACTCCCCGCTGAGCAGGGAGCCTGATGCAGGACTCGATCCTGGAACTCCAGGATCGTGTCCTGAGCCAAAGGCAGTCGCTTAACCAAATGAGCCACCCAGGCGCCCCAAAAACTCTTATATTCCAGGGGACATTTTTATTCTCACAGTGAGCACTAAAGCAGAAACAGAAATTCAGAGAACACTTGAACCAAATTGAGAGATGGAGTCTTTCTTACACAGCATTATTTTACCTTCTAAAACCTAGACAAGGGGAGAGAGAAAAATGAGAGCAATTAGAAACAGAAGAGGCACATTTGAAGAGTTCTAAAGTACAAAAACTGCAAGAGCAGAAGAGAGTTTTCAGACATAGAGGACAGAAGAGCAGAGGGGAATGGTCTTAAGATTTCAGATCTTAAGAATCTGCCATTCACTGTTCTTGGTCACCTGTAAATCCCCACATAAACTGATGTCATGGGCCACAGGCAACCTATATGGGTACTGTGTGTAGAAAGGAATAACATAGGATTCTGACTAGATTAGACCAGGATAAGTGAAGGAGTTTCAGAGTGGGGCAGGGGGCGAGGGGTTGATATACACCACTGCTGTCACCATGATTTATGGTTAACTATTTACTCAGTGATAAAATGGAGGTTTATGTGAGGAATTCAACTGAAAGAAAAATGGAAGTGAGTTCTCCTATCTGATGGGGATGGAGGATGTCAGGAATGGCTTAAGTGAAAAGGAAATGCTTTTACTGTTTTTACATAAATAGTGTGAGAAATGTTTATTTTCAGGGGAACTACTTTACTTAGGATGGGTATTGGGTTGTCACATTAGGTAGTATAGGATCCTGAAGCTCCCAGAAGCAGGACTGTCACAAACTGCAAGTCATGAGAAGTGGGAGAAATTAAGACCCAGAAGAGAGGAATTATAAGACCACTGACTTCGGCAAAAGGAAACACAGAAAACAAAACTCCCTATCTATTGCCAGGGCTCTCCCTGACAATACTCATACTCAGTGAGAAGACAGAGGCTGCGGAAGATACTTGGCATAATCCATGAAGGTCAGCCTTCTGGAATAGAAAGTATGACAGAAAAAAAGAACAGAGTGCCTCTTACGGGGCAAATGGTAAGTATCCAACCCACTCCACAATTTTGCTGGGGTAGTTGTAAAGGAATTATTTCTCAGGTGAACTCAGGTTCCATCAGGATAAAGGAGGATTTAACTCCTTGCACAAAGGGATATATAATGTTATGAAAGCATGAAAATGTATGACATCCTCTGTAAATTGCACAGTGTTAGGCACTGTTAGAAAGTAGTGTAGGGATTATACGGGTATATAATTTTTGAGAAGGGAAGGATAGAACACTTAGTCATTGAGCCTGATCTTATTATGTGTACTACCACCAAGCATACCTCCTTTGCAAATTCACCTGCTCCATTGTCCCACTAACTATCACTTATGAAACTCAAGTTCAAAGACAAGAGGAGCCCAGTGTGATCATACAGATTTTACACCCTGAAGCTTACCTAATAGGTGACAGTGTCTAAATTTGGCAAAGAAAGCAGTGAGTTCCAAAATTAGTCTCTGTAATCCAAATAAAGCCTCATGCTCGTGGTCTGGGAAAAGTACAGTAAAAAGTTTTCAAAGAACTGGAGGTTTCGATGATGTTGAAGAACAGAATTCGAGTGATTTGGAGAGAAAAGAGCTGGAATAAAATATATAGTCAAATATAGAATGTAGATGTCATTGTTTCAAAGAGAGTAACAACTGTGACTAGAGGTTGTTGAATAAAATAGAGCAAAAATGACAATTGACAGTGAATGTGTGTGGCTGAGGAGACTGAAGAAACATGAGGGAGGCTGGCAAGGTGGTCACTGTGGTTGAGGAGAAGTAGGGACAGGGTTACCATCACAAGGTTGTGGATCTCACTAGTCTGAAATTAGTTTAGGTAGAGTGAGGAAGGCGATGATTCAGGTGCCAAATTTCTTTACAAAATCAGAGGTGAAATGAGCAAGAATATTGAGATTGAGTGGAAAGAAGTGGTATCTGTAACGTTATAAATGAGTAAATGGACCTGCTAGGATATGAATATATCTTCTTGGTTCTGTGGTCTGAGAGATCAAGAGAAATTATCAGCCTTTTTGACAAGTAACAAGTACTGTTGTATTAACATGGACAGATTCTAAATTTTAATTATGCCCTGGAGGTGAAGTTCAAGTATTGTGAAAAACGTTGCTAAAGTATTGAAGTTTAATAGTAAGTATCCTGGCTGGAAACATCCTACACTTTTTAGAACCTATGCTATAAAGAAGTTGTTCTTTATTATGTCTACCACCATGAAAATTTATTTCTTTATCTCTGAGGTAGAAAAACACTAAGGGGGTCACCGTGATCCCTGCATCCTGACTTTCATGCCTTTGGTGATCTCTTTTCTTTAGTGAGGGCAAGACCTGTGATTTCATTTTAAAGAATAAAACAAAGGATATCTTTTCTGTCATAATGTTACATAAGAGTGTACCTCATCCTTCTAAGAAAGTTTGCTCTCCTTGCTGGACTTTAGGAAGCAAAGATCCAAGTTGAAGTGGACTACATGGCAAGGAGCTAAGAACAGAAACTGGTCAACTAGCCAAACATAAGAAACAGAGTCCCTACATCAAAGAGCCCCCAAGGAACTGAATGCTATGGACAACCATGTGAGTTTAGAATTGGATCGTTCCCCAGTCAACCCTCAGATGAGACTGAAACCCCAACCAACACCTTGATTGAAATTTTGTGAGATTCTAGAGCAGAGCACCCAGCTATGTCTTACCCTAGCTCATGACCCACAGAAACTGTGAGACGAAAAGTGTGTTAAGTATCTAAATCTGTGGTAATACTGTTGTTAAAGAACAGGAGACAATAGATATGTCAGAATTCCATTCAATGAAAGCCCATTTTTCCACATTAAACCGTTTGCAGAGATTGTAAAGGATCCTTGAATAGTTGCTGATTTGGCCATTAAAACCAAAGTATGTCTGGAAACAAAGATTATTTCCTTATATAATCTAAGTATATTAAGTATTATAAATGCTTGGCCAACAGAGTACCAGATGTAAATCTACTCAGAGATTGCTCCATCAGTCAACTTGGAATGTCAAAAATAAACATATGTTTCAGTCACACATTAAAATGCCTCATCTGTCTCACCAAGATAATTTAAATCTAAAATGAAATTTTCATAAGAACTATGTATCAAATAGGCAAATAGTTACTAAGAACTCAGTGTGTGCCATTTCAATCATGACAAGACTACAGATAAGGAAATTACAAGAAGATTCATGGGATTATGAATATCTCCACTTTGACATTTATAAAACAATTCATAAAAACACAATTCATAAAAACAAGCATTTATTAACTGAACTCTTTGCAAAGTTTCTTATTTCAATAGATATAAAAATCAAATTATTCTTTTTTGGGGGGAAGAGAACATGCATGCACGAGTAGGGGGAGGGGCGGAGAGAGAGGGACAGAGAGAATCTTAAGCAGGCTCCACATCCAGCATGGAGCCTAAGTCAGGCCTCCAACTCAAGACCCTGAGATAATGACCTGAGCTGAAATCAAGAGTCAGATACTTAAGAAACTGAGCCAACCAGGCACACCTAAATCAAATTATTCTTAAATAAACAACCTAAGATAAGGGAAATACAAATTGCAAGAAAAGAAAAAATGTCTAAATTTGACTTAGTTTTAATCATAGCTAAACATAATTATTTTTATCATTTCTTTTTAGTTTATTGTAATTACTGTGTTTTCACTGTTTTCATTGGCTGTTCTCAGATTTTGTTTTCACCTGATATAACTACAGAGTTTTAGTGTTTAATTTGATATGTCTAATTTAAAAACATACTGCTGAAAATGATTAGATCATTTAAATATACAAATAAAATAAAGTTCATGTAAAAGAGTGGTATTAATGAAAAACGTTAAGTATAAGTAAATATTAGAGGTGTCAGGCCTGTCAGAAAATATTAGCTGTCCAAGTAGGGTTTCTGGCATAGAGAAGAGGGTCCGACTTCTGTTTAAGGAGGAGAAAATGAAAGCCAAGTAGAGATGGGTTGGCATTAGATGCTGAAATAAGTTGGTAATGATCACATTCAGCTTCTGCTCCAGCTAGGAGGGACCAACACATAACTCATCACAAGTGAAGCTGGTTGCACAGGAGGCAACAGCTTAGTCAATGGAAAAATTTGAGAATTTGCAGTGTAGTAAATAGATTATGCTTCCTTCTGCCACTCCCTTCTATTTCAGCATCTATTATACGAGACATTTCAGCACAGAAACTAGAGTCACAAAAATGAACATGACTTATGGAAACTTTTCCATCTGTATTTTCCATTTGTATTGTAAATTACAATAGAGGAGATACAAACCTCAATGAGTAATTATAATTAAGAATGATGAAGATTATGAGAGGGGAAGTAGGGAGACCTATAAGAACAAAATACATGGAAATGTCCTGCTAGAGAGAGGACCTCTAAGGGGAAAACCTGATTAAGCTGTGACCTGAAAGAACAAATAGAAATTAAGATGCTTATAATATTAGGAGAGAAACAAACCACGTTCTAGGCTTGGAAAAAAAATTGCAAGTTATGAAAGGGGTTAATGGACTTGAAAGAAGTGCTGTATGGTTAGAGCATACAACAGGGAGGGTTGTGAGAAATCTTTCCTATGGAATAAAATCAGCTTCATCTCCACTAAACTCCATGTTCTTCCCTTACTAACATTACTTGAAAGCTCATTTCTAATTCTAAAATTTGTTTGAAGTTGAGAAACTTGAATAACATTGAATTTTAGTGCTTTGTCATGCTGGTTCTGTTATCTCAAATTAATAGAAGAAAAAAAATGAGGATTAGGGAAGTCACTCAACTCTCCTGAGGAAGTCATCCCGACAGGATTCAAACCAAGGGCTTGCCCATAAAATTACAGGGTTCTTTCTTCTTGGAGTGCCAAATTCCTTTTCACAGCTTTATAATAGCTACACTCCTTAGGTGCAGAGAGCTTGGCTAATTAGTAAGGCTGAAAAAGTAAAGGAAGAATATTTCAGCAAACAGTCCAGGAAAGATCAATTTGTCAGTTTTGACATGAACCATGGAGGAAAGCATCTACTTTTCTTGGATGATTAATACAATATAGCCACTATTGGGTAAAACCATTTACTTGCTGCCATGCAAAACACATAAATTAACATATTAATTTTTCAAACACTTGTAGCATTGATTGGATGTGCCCAAGACAACACACTGACAAAATTTTGCCTACCACAGCTATGGTAGAGCCTTCCTCAGCCTGAGTCCCTAAATGGACTCACTCAGTCCCACTCCAATCCACACTTAGAGTCAGTGGGGGTAAACTTCTGTAATGTCAGTTCTCTGATATTTGGGTGAAAGGTATTCTTCTGTAACAGCAAACTAATATAAAAGGCAAGCATATCTCTAGTTGCCACATAAATAGGAAAGAGACAGATATGATTAATGATTCCTTTGAGGAGAACATTTTCATGACAAATTTTAATCATTTCTTTTCTTCCTCCTGCTCAACATTTCTACTTGGAAAAACTTTTCTCTTTTACAACTAAACTTATCAAATTCACATCCAAATTAATCTCCCCCTCCCTCCCAATAGCCTCTGTCTCAGGTGGTTTCTACACAAAGGAAAATGTTACAAATCTTAATATTTCTGCTCTGGTGTCCAAATTTATTTTATTCACCTTAGAAACCTGTGACATAAGCCTCTTTATTTACCACTTAAAATCTTTGAAAGTGAAATGATGTAAGTACATTTGAAAAAACAAGTATTTATTTTAAATTCATCAGAGAAACCTTTATTGTCAAGCTAAAAATTTCAATAATTTGACAAATACCTCAACTACATGAAAATTTAATTAAAACATCTGTTAATTACAAAAATACAGATTACAAATATTTGTCAGTTGGTATTTTAATTGTAGTTTTATGTGTATTCATTTAATTTCTAGAAGATATACTGATTTGATTATTTAGTCAGTCCATCTTTGGCTCTAGTCACAAATCTAAATATAATCTCAACTTTCAAAGTCCTTCATTGGTTAAGAGTATAAAAACTGTGTATCCTGATTTAAACATAAATCCTTAGTTCTACTCAAGCCAAAAATTATTTGACTAACATACATGGGTTGTGAAAATTAAAGGGCTTGATATCTTTAGTAATCCCCAAGGCATTGTTGCAGAGAGGTAGAATCTGCAGTCATAAAATAATAACCAAAAAGTCCATATGTGAAACTGATAAAGTAACACATCAAACAGCAAATACTTTGGAATTTGGAGCACTTCTCTCATTTTCCTTCAAACAAATCCTGTTAATTTATTCATGCACATATTTGGTAATATTAATGTTGGATCCATTTATAATATTGGTAGGACTATAGGGTATAGCTTATTAAGTGTTACGTTAATTTTAATGGACATTGTGTTTCAGGGCATGGATAGCACCATGAATTTTATGTAAACCATTAAAGCTTGCCCATTCATTGACAGAAAAATTTCAAGGACTGGGCTAATATTCACCAACCCTAAAAAGAATATGAATAAATAAAAGAGCAAGGAACCTGGGTGGCTCAATCAGTTAGGTGTCCAACTCTTGATTTCGGCTCAGCGTCATGAACTCAGGGTCCTGAGATTGAGCCCTTCCTAGGGCTCCTTACTCAGTGGAGAGTCTCCTTGAGATTCTCTCCCTCTCCCTCCCCCTCTAGGGGCCCCTCACAGGCATGTAGTATTCTCTTTCTCTCAAAATAAACAAATATTAAAAAAAATAATAATGAAAGAGCAATAAAAATCTGTATTAGTAGAAATCTCATCTAACACTTCTGTTAATTCTGTGATGTCTGTTAATAATCTGGGGAAAAAAAATCTTTCACTTTGAAATAAACATCCTTTCTCTTTAACTCAGTTATATTTTGTAATTATAAAAATCATATACCATAGCATATGATACACAGAAACAAATACAAAAATTATAATCTTACTTTAACAAATGTATTTAACAAATATTCATATTGAAACAAATATGAATTTGAACAAATAAAATATGTATTAGAATTTCGAGCCATACATACAAATTAACCTGTTAAGAGCTATTCCTTACTTTTAAAGATTTCATCATCTTAGAGGAGTACCTATATAATTGTTCCTGAAAAATGTATTAAAAAGTCAACAATGCTAAGTGTCAAATTAATCTAATGTGTTTCAAATAGTTTAAATAAAATAAAACTAATTTTAACATTACTTTTACATTGATTCAGAAAATTCTGGATGTCGCTGCATTCTCTTAAGTAGTAAAAACCTATTTCAATTCTAATAATATAAACCAGAAGTCCACATGTAATGTTTTATGTTTCTTTTAAGTCATGTGATCTTAATAAACTTACAATCGAGAAGAAATAGTCATATAATATGCTGAATAAGTTCCTTTATAAGTGTAGTTTATTAAGCATTTATCCTATAAAAATGAAAAGCTCTATTGCCTAATATTGTAACTTATGTATAAAAGGAATTATGAAGCACAAATTTGGTATTTTTGAATTTTAGGGCTGTTCATCTGAAATTCATGACAGGCACACTGCTAGTTATGTTCCAAGTAAACCCTGTAATAGATTTTGTGGACCATGGAAAGTGAAAGGCACTGAAGAATGAAGAGTGGAAGGATTGTGTAGTATGTGGGTTGTGCTTTAAAACAGAACGTAAAAATCAACCTGCAGCAAAGCGTGGTATATATTTAACAATGCCTTTTTAAATATCAGGAAACTAGACCAGAATCAAAGATCTTCTGCAAATAGCAGTATGCCCGTCCAAAGTCGTGTTTTCAATTAGAATAGATACTGCTGTCCAGGGGAAGCTGTAAGAACACACTGCAGGGGCAGCCATTCAAACTCAATGCAAAGTCCACACTGTGTCTTTTTTCCCCCCCATTCTCTCATGGTCCCAGCCAGCTCTACTAGACTACAAGATTTTATTCTATCATAGTTTTATGAGCAAATGGTTCCATTTGTTTCACATTGTCTATGACACACCAAAGCTTCCCTCCAGCCCACTCTCACTACCATCCATTCATTCTCATCATCCTTCTACCCTCTCTCACCTCCAAGAAATGTTCTTTATTGAAACATCTCTGCTTCACTTCCCTAAGTCTCATATGACTGTGTGTATGTGTATGTGTGTGTGTATGTGTGTGCATGTGAGGTTATGAATGTGTGGGACTATGTGCATCATTGTGGGGGGTAGAGGGGTGCTGAAGCTGGAGAAAGATGCCCATATTAGCAGTCTATTTGCTTATTCCCTAGGAGGGAGGAATGAAGAGGAGCAAGCAATAGGATTCTTTGAAATAAAGGATAATTTCCCTTTACCATCAGACACCTGAACAGAAGCGATAGCTAAGTGAGGGCTTTAAATTACTTTCACATTGCTTCGGAAATATGCTAGGCGGCACCTGGCTAGTTCAGTTGGAAGAGCATGCAACTCGTGATCTTGGGGTCATGAGTTCGAGTCCCACACTGGGTGTAGAGATTACTAAAAAAATAAACTTATAAAATATATACCTAGAAAATACAATCCACTGGTTGCTTTATTTTTTTTAAGATTTTATTTATTTATTCATGAGAGACAGAAGGACAGAGAGAGAGAGATAAGCAGAGGGAGAAGCAGACCCCCAAGAAGCAGGGAGCCCGATGCGGGACTCGATCCCAGGACCCTGGGACCATGATCTGAGCCGAAGGCAGATGCTTAACCATCTGAGCCACCCAGGCGCCCTCCACTGGTTGCTTTAAAGAGCTAACATATTGCTGGTAATTTGCTTTCAGTAGCATATTTGTATACTTTATCAACTGGAGGGAAATAACAAGTGTTTAGTGAGAAAAGAGATTGAGTTCAAGGTAACTACTTATTATCTGCTTCTAGAAGAATGACAGAACCATGATTGGCCCACTTAATAAACGTTTTTAAAGTTTTGGTTAAAAGTTTTCCATAAATGAATCAGTGAGTTGGAAAAAGACAAGAAATAGTCAAAGGCCAAGAATTAAGCAGTATGTAAGCAGAAAATCAAATCAGGCTTATACCCTGGTGGTATTGCCACCAGGTAAACTTGAGTCTTTTTCATGCTCATAGGACTAAAGGCACAAGTGAGAAAGTGGTGCTGAATAACATGACAAGTCTGATAGGAATGTAATTTTTTTTACATAAAAATGAACTGGAAATTAACCCAACACTTCAGGTTCAGCAGTGAGTCCTATCTTGAGACCTGATGCTATGTACAGCTAGCAAAGGAAAGGAAAAGGAACAAGAAAAAAGAAAAAGGAAAACACAGGAATCTCTTTTAAAAATATGTATCCAAAGAGATCCTTTATATATGTTTGTACCCATAATAACCTGGGTGATTCAAAAAATCTGTAATTGAGAATTTGTTATGACATAGTCCAGGCTGAGAGTTCCATCAGGCACCTGAAGAAGGAAATGTAAATTCTCTTTGGAGGAAAGGTACCCCAACATAGACCTCAGAAAATGCCTACATTTAATATTGAAAAATATATGATATCACAAATAAAATACACACACACACACACACACACACACACACACACACACAAAGGAAACAAACCACCATAGTGCAAGCCAGCACAAACAACAGAATCAAACATACTTAAAAAATGTAAAATTATCAAATACAATGCAAAATTTATGTCCAATGTTTTAAAAATATCAAAAGGGAAAAGGAAATAAGAATAATGAAAAATAGGAAAAAAAAACCCTCAGGAAACCAAAGGGCAAATAAGATATCCAGATATAAAAGATATATGTATTAACAGCAAATGGGTTTGTTTAACAAACAGAAATTTAACAAACTGAACAGAAATCTAACGAACAAGAAAAATGTAGCTAAAGTAATATGCAATGTTACACAGTGAGACCAAATATTTAAAAATGGGAAAAAGTGGTTAAAGCAGATAACTGAAGATTCAAAAATATTGGAAAGAAAACACAGATAGCAGAGACATTTGAAAAGTATTTTTTTTCAGAAATGATAAAAGTGAAATAAATATTCCAAAGTGAAATAAATCCCAAATGAAATGAATTAAAACCAATGCAAATAATTTCATGTAATGATATAGCTTCAGAACACAAAAGATAGAGATAATTATAACAACTCCAGGAGGAAAAAGTAATCCTTTACAAAGCTGACTAATCATAGCACCAGTAAACAATACGGGACACTGGATCCTCAATGCACTAAGACAGAATTGGTTAATTCATGACTACATATCCAGAAAACATTTTTTTCAGTAGTGATATTAAAGACATTTTCAAGCAAACAGGAACTAATTATGAAACTTGTCAACTCTTCTCAAATGGAATTCTCAAAGATATATTTAAGATGAAAGGAAGATTATCCAGATGGAATATCTGTCATACAAGAAAGAATGATGAGCTAAGAAATGTGCAAATATGGGAGTCAATTTAAAAAAATTTAACTGTGTAGCACAATAATAATAATTTCCAGTAATGTTAAAGATCACAATAGGTCTCTTTTAAAAAGCAATAATAATTATAAATTAAAAATTAATATGTTCAGTAGTAAAGTGTTCTAAATAACTATTTTTCAGGAGGAAGATAAATATATAGGATAATTTAAGAAATTTTAATTTAGGTATGCATGATAAATTCCTACCATTAATCATTAAATAACTAGAGAGAAGTTTTAAAAAATGCTAAAGTGCTAAAGGAAAATGAATTTTTTTTAAAGACTGGATTTATTTATTTGTCAGAGAGAAAGCCAGAGCACAAGCAGGGGGGACTGCAGGCAGAGGAAGAGGGAGAAGCAGGCTCCCCACTGAGCAGGGAGCCCGATGCAGAGCTCAATCCCAGCACCCTGGGATCATGACCTGAGCTGAAGGCAGATGCTTAACTGACTGAGCCACCCAGGCGCCCCTAGAGGAAAATGAATTTTAAAAGAAATCAACGGGTATGCCTGGGTGGCTCAGGCAGTTAAGGGGCTATCTTGGGCTCAGGCCATGATCCGAAGGTCCTAGGATGGAGCCCTGCGTTGGATTCCTTGCTCAGCAGGGAGTCTGCTTCTCTCTCTGCCTGCTTTAACTGCCGCTTCCTCTTCTTGTGTGCTCACTCTCTCTCTGACAAATAAATAAAATCTTTAAATAAATAAATGAATGAATGAAATCAACGTGAAGGCAAGGAAGTAAAGATAAACTTTAGAAAGGTTGAGTAAATAGAAATCACAACTAAGATAGAAAACTGAATGCAATTATGTCAGCAATATCTAAGGCTTTTGAACTGGATTTTAAAATAGCAACATAGGAGCACCTAAGTGGCATAGCTGGTTTCAGCTTCTGATTTCGGTTGGGGTCATGATCTCACGGTCGTGTGATCAAGCCCAGTCTTGGGCTCCATGCTCAGCAGGGAGTCTGCTTAAGATTCTCTTTCTCCCTCTCCTCCTGCCCCTCTCTCCACTGGCACACGCACACTCTCTCTCTAAAATAAATAAATAAAATCTTAAAAAAAAATAACAACGTAACAACATTGGGCCATAATGTTTACAAGATGCATATGCATATCCAAATAAAATATACAACAAAATGAAAGCTAAAGGATAGAAAAATACGAAGAAATTTTGTGGTGACATTAATAAAATTCAAAAAGCCTTTGTGAAGAAATAGGCATTACTAAAGATAGAGAGTTACAGTAAAATAAAAGTTTTATGTCTACTAGGAGGTTCTAAACTCTGAACATGTACGTAGCAATCTATAAAACAAACAACTACAAAGAGACAGAGATATATATATCTTTACACATTCATCCATTCATTTCTTTCATTCATTCAATAGCTATTTTTAATGTTACCAGGAGCCATATTCGATTCTAGGCATTGATGACATAAGAGAAATAAAATAGAAAAAAACCCACATCATCTTTATGGTAGGTGTGTACATGTACACAAACATGGATACAGACATGCTTTTTTTGGAAGGAGGAAATAATAGACCTGATATATTAAGTAACATCTGAGAAAGATTTAGTGACTGGTTAGGGTTGTACTTTTAGATAGGGTAATCAGGGTAAGTCTTCCTGAGTAAGAAGATAATATTTGAATAGAGATCTGAGGGAGGTTAAAGGGTAAGCCAAGCAAATACCTGATGAAAATATGTTCCTAGCAGAGAGTACAGTAAATACAAATAGCCTGAGCTGGGAGTCTGTGTGGTTGATTAAGAAATAGCAGAGGCCAATATGGCTAGAATGAGTTAAATGGGAGAGTCAATGAGTCAATGAATAATTAAGGGTAAGTTTAGCTGGAGTTTTGGGCAAAAATGAAAATGGGGGGCGGCAATCATGCAGAGTTGTCTTTTTTTTTTTTTTAGAGATTTGAGAGAGAGAGAGAATGAGCAGGAGGGCGGGGCAGAAGGAAAGGTAGAGAATCTCAAGCAGACTCTGTCCTGAGTGTGGGGCCAGACCCAGGGCTCAATCTCAGGATCCTGAGATCATGACCTGCTCACTGAAATCAAAAGTGGCCATTTGACTGAATGAGTCACCCAGGTGCTCCTTATGTAGGATCTTCTAAACCACTGTAAGTCGTCTTAGACAATTGGCTTGTACTATGAAAGACGTGAAGACGCTGGAGTGTTCTGAGCAGATTGGTATAAGAAAGTGACCTATCATATTATGAAGGGTTAATCTAGCAGTTGTGTTGAAGATAGATTATAGGTAACAAAAGGCAGAAGAAGGAAGAATACTGCAAAAATCTAGAAAAAGGTTGGTGGTGACTTGATCTGTAGATGCTAACAATTGGTTGGTCGGGATATATATATTATAGGACCTATGCCATTCACTGACTGATGAATTAGTTGGAATAAATAACCAGTAGGCATGTAAATCCTGGCAAGAGGCAAAGAAGCCTGCGATTACCATTTGTACTGACCTGTATACTAGAAATCCTAGTTAAATCAGAAGGTAAAATGAATAAGCACTGGAAGAAAAAAAACTCAGAATTCACAGATAATATTATTCAATTTTAGAAAATATTAACAATTCTTTTTTTAAAGATTTTATGTATTTATTTGAGAGAGAGAGAATGAGAGAGAGAGAGCACATGAGAGGGGGGAGGGTCAGAGGGAGAAGCAGACTCCCTGCGGAGCAGGGGGCCGATGTAGGACTCGATCCCGGGACTCCAGGATCATGACCTGAGCCGAAGGCAGTCGCTTAACCAACTGAGCCACCCAGGCGCCCAACAATTCTAAATATATTAAAGGAGATTGGAGAATTTTACACGTTTGCTGGGTACTAAATTAACATTTAATAATTGTGTTTCTACAGACCAGCACTAGTTAGTAAATATAGTATAAGTGCTGATGTCATTTAGAATATAACACACAAAAAAATATTTAGTAACAAATTTAATAAAATATGTACAAGACCAAATTATATACTTCATTATAATAAATTAATGAAATCTTAAAGAAGTACAAATTATTTTTCATTGGGACTCAGTTAAAAAAATCAATGTTCTTCAACTGGATCTATAAATCAACAGACTTGAGACTGTTTCTGTTTTTTTTTTTTTGTTTCGTTTTTTGCGTTTGGTCGGGAATTTGACAAGGAGAGACTAAAATTTATGAAGAAGAGTCAAATATCAAGAATAATTGTTAGCTACTAAAGAGGTATCACAAAGTTGGGACTTGACTTGTCAGGTGTCAAGAATCATGTTGTCACATATATTACTGCTACATATATCAACATGATGAAATTCAAAAACATATTATTAATCCTCAAAAATGAAACTAGTAGGAATCTCTTACATAGTGTTCACTCTGCCAGCCATTACTTTATACTTACTAAGCAGTATAACTTCTTCAATCCTCTCAACATTATGAGGTAGTTCATTAATTCTTCATATTTTACAAATTAGGATAGTAAGATGCAGAAATGTTAAGTAATTTGCTAATGACTAGAGAAGCCAGGAGTCCAACTTGGCAGTATTTTTTTTTACTGACTCCATGTTCTTTACAATGTCCTGCCTTTCTGAACTCTGCACACACTCCTCAGAAGGATACACACAGCATCAATCATTACTGTAACCCAGGAAAACTTTAAAACTAAAATAGTGTATTGTTTAAGGTTTAGATATTTTGTTAAGCCTATAAAGAAAACAAGGGGGGCGGTGCCTGGGTGGCTCAGTCGGTTGAGTGTCTGACTCTTGATTTTGGCTCAGTTCATGAGATCAAGCCCCGCATTTGGCTCTGCAGTAGGTATGGAGCCTGATTAAGAGCCTCCTCTCCCTCTTCCCCTCCCCCTGCTCCCACAGCACACTCACTCTCAAAAAAAAAAGAAACAGTAAACTTGCATGGGTTTGAACTCTGACATTCCACATTCATAACACCCACAAATTCTAAATTCTAAGGGAGCTTACTGAATTATATGGTTCTATTGTAGGAGTCAAATATAAAAAAGAAACCACAGCATATGAAAAGGGCAAAGAATTTGATTAGAAATATAAAATAATTTCATTTCAGTGGACGTAAATAAGAGTAAACCTTTCCCCTAAAAATGTCATGAGGCTTATGCACCAGAGGATTTGCAAAGAAAGAATCGCCAGTTAATATTATATCTATAGGTTAGAGACCAGTGGACAAAATGCAAAGATATTGGGCAAACATATTTTTAAAATTAGATAATTTGCAGCCAAATAAATGGCCTTACCAAAATGATACAGATTTTCAGTGAAAGAAAAACTTGTTAGGTGTTTTACTGAAATGTCACTGGGATCTGCCATCAATCTTATTTTATTTAAGTGCTAATCTAGAGGTGTCTGGGTGGCTCAGTTAAGGGACTGCCTTCAGATCAGGTCATGGTCCCAGGGTCCTGGGATCGAGTCCCACATCGGGCTCCCTGCTCCGTGGGAAGCCTGCTTCTCCCTCTCCCACTTCCCCTGCTTGTGTTCCTGCTCTCGCTTTGTCTCTGTCAAATAAATAAATACAATCTTAAAAAAATAAAAAATAAATAAATGCTAATCTATGTATCAAGTTTAGAGGTTATAGACATGCCTCTGGTTAAGATGAAGTAGGAAGGAATAGCTAGTAACCTGAAATAAATTGAAAAGTTGATCTCAATGACTGAACAATAACAATGTGTGGTAAAAAGATCTAAGAATTTTAGAAATTAGTAAGAGTGGTAGGTGAAGAAATAAATATTTATGGTTACCAGATAAACTAATATGAACTGAGGACAAATTATTAGATATTAATAGATTATATCTTGAGTGGATGGAAGTCATAATTCTCACTGTATTCTGTGCTAGAAAACCAAAGGTTGAGAACAGTGAATTGAGAACAGTAGGTAGGTGTCTACATGTGTATATATGCTTTAATTCATTGAACAAGTATTTTATTAATTACCTAAATATCCTGATGTGGGGAAAAAAGGTGTTTTTTTTTCCCCTGTATTTTCCTAGGGTTCAAACAAGCATTAACAAAAAGAAGCTAGATGAAAACCATTTTCAACTTTTTTGAAGGTCAAAGCACACAGCCTCAAGAAGAATTCTCATTATTGAAGGAGTCAAAGGAAGTATGGTCAATTTCATTATGTGTTTGCTATAAAAGGAATTCTAATGATAGATGAGTTATTGGAAAAGAAGGAGGCATATTATAGTGAGGAAAAGCACAGATTTTTAAACTCAAACATAAGTAGATTTTAAATTCTGTCTTTTGTCAGCTGGAAGACTTTGGGGATGTTAGTTTACCATCTACAATCTTAACTAATATTTTAAGGGTCAGGTAAACTCAGAACTGTTTGACACATCATCCAAACTATTTCATATAATTCACAATATCTCACAAATTTTTGCATCACCTTCAAGATATGTGACATTTAAATATGAGAAAAATGGAGTGGCTGTATTTTAAATTTCCTACACAAAGTACTAAAATGATTTACCATATTGAATTAGTGGTCTCAGTTATTTAATCTCTTGTCATAAAATTATACAGCCACAATTTTGTCTTGGCCTCCTGGTAGGAGGAATGTTCTCTACACCTTAACTTAGGGTTGGCCATGTGTCTTGCTTGGCCAATGGGATATCGGCTACCATAAAGAGAAGAGAAATGCTAAGTGTTCTTTTTTGATTTAGTCTTGCCCTCTTCTGTCTCTATTCTCATGTGAAGATTCTGACACAAGTAGTCATTGTCATTTACAAGTCCCCAGGACTAAAAATTTACAATGACCTAACCTAGCTAATTAGAACCTGAAACCGAGTTGCCTAGCCAAGGCCAGTCTTGATCAACCAAATCAAAATCAATTGGTAGCCACATTAACATGAGAATAAATGCTTGCTATAGATGGGTCTCTTTTACAGCAATATTATGACACTAGATGACTAATATGGATAAATCTGAAAAAACAAATATTCCATAACATTAGATTTTTTTTGTATTTATATTAACATAGAACATATGTATCAATTATTAGGAAATAAAATGTAGCTATTACATCACTGCTAAAGGTTGTTTTTTTTAAGTTTAAATCAAAGTCTTATTTTGCAAATGAAATTAATTTCTGATAAAACATGAATTCCTGTCATGTGAATCTGCAAAACAAATTTTCATCTATTCCAAATATTGTATTAGACAAATTAAGAAAAAATTTTCTTGCTTTCTTGTAGGTATGTGAAAATAGTATAATTATTATTTACAGAGTTTAAAAACTCTAAAACTAGCAATTTATATAGAGCATATGTATGACATGTATCTTTTTATATATAATAGTAACTGGCTATAGTCTAGCACATGAATATTATCCCATAGTATAAATGAGACCTAATCAGAACTTTTTTTTTTAATTTTTTTTTTAAGATTTTATTTATTTGCGAGAGAGAGAATGAGAGAGAGAAAGCGCGAGAGGGAAGAGGGTCAGAGGGAGAAGTAGACTCCCTGCCGAGCAGGGAGCCTGATGCAGGACTCGATCTCTGGACTCCAGGATCATGACCTGAGCTGAAGGCAGTCGCTTAACCGACTGAGCCGCCCAGGCGCCCATGAGACCTAATCAGAACTTTGACTTGAGATATTTACTTATATATTTTCAAATATGATGATTATTTCTCCTTTTTCTCTCTTAGGACTGAAAACATATCCCATTATAAAGAATTAATAAAGAGGCAGCATTCCATTGTATACATATACCACATCCTTTTTTTTCCCAAAAGATTTTATCTATTTATTTGAGAGAGAGAGAGAGAGAGCACACAAGCAGGAGAGGAGCAACGGGAGAGGGAGAGGAAAATAATCTCCAGCCGACACCACACTGGGCACAGAGTCCAACGAGGGGCTCTATTCCAGGACCCTGAGATCATGACCTAAGCTGAAACCAAGAGTTGGATGCTCAACCAACTGAGCCACTCAGGCACCCCCAAACCACATCTTCTTTATCCATTCATCAGTCACTGGGCATTTGGGTTCTTTCTATAGTTTGCTATTGTTGATAATGCTGCTATAAACCTCAGGGTACATTTACTCTCTTGAATGTGTATTTTTGGATGAATAAAGAAGATGGTGTATATATGTGTATGTGTATGTGTATATGTACAAACATACACACACACACACACACACGCACGCACGCACGGTGGAGTATTCCTCAGCCATCAAAAAGAATGAAATCTTGACATTTGCAACCACATGGATGGAGCTAGAGTGTATTATGCTAAGCAAAATAAGTAAATCAGAGGAAGACAAATATACAATTTCCCTCATATGTGGAATTTAAGAAACAAAACATTTGAACATTTGGGAGGGCAGAAAAGAGGGGGGAAAACAAACCATGAGAGACTCTTAACTATAGAGAACAAACAGGGTTGATAGATGGAGGTGGTAGAGGATGGGACAGATGGGTGATGGGTATTAAGGAGGGCACTTTTTATGATGAGCACTGTGTATTGTATGTAAATGATGAATCACTGAACTCTACTCCTGAACCAATATTGAGCTATATGTTAACTAATTAGAAGTTAAATTAAAAAAATAAGGGGGGGTCCCTGGGTGGCACAGTCAGTTGATGTCCAGCTCTTGGTTTCGGCTCAGGTTGTGATCTCAGGGTCATGGGGTCAAGCCTCGTGTGGGCTCTGCGCTCAGTCCAGAGTCAGCTTGGGATTCTCTCCCTCTCCCTCTGCCCCTCCCTGCCTCTAAAATAGATGGATAAATCTTTTTAAAAAACAAAGAAAATATGCTATCTTCATTAAAAAAAGAGGTACTATCTATTTTTAATATTTTATTTCATGTTCAAATCTGTCAGTCCACTCTCCTTTTGATATATTCTGTTTATATACACCCTTATGTTTCATCTTTCTAGTTAGGATTCCAAAAAAAGCAGAGATTTTGAATGATTTTTGAAAATTATCCTTAGAATTGAGTTGCATGGGAAACATGCTTGATTAAATTTGATTTTAAAATCCAATTATTTCATTCTATATTAGTTTAGATTTAATGGATTCTATTAGCAAATTTTTAAAAACCTTATTGTCTACTCTGCTCTAAGTATGTATATACTATTTTCTACTGAACCACTTCTATGTAATATATATGATTAATATGAAATATTAATAGCCAAAACATAAAAGCAAAACTGAAATCAATGTATGTTCCATTTCATTAATTAACCATATTAACAGAATTTTCCTTAAATTATCTGTCTTACATAACTAGAGTAGTATATTTTAGTTCACTTCAGGCATAACTGAATGCCTATTATATACCACATTCTGTGATTCAAAGATGAAACAGTCCCTACTGAGTCCTTTAAGTGTTTATAATCTAAGTTGAGAGACAAATCAATAAATCAAATGTTATAAGATGAAGGAAATCAATAGATTTCCATAAACAAAGAGATGTCACCCCTCTTTGTGAAGGTGGGAAGAAGTCAAGGGAGGCTTCTTAGAAAATAATTAAGTTGTGTATTCAAATAGGAGTATTATCAAAGAAAAATTGGAGTCATCTTGAAAGCAATAAAGGTGTGCATGTGTGCGTGCTTCAAATGAGCCTGAAAAAGTAGGAGATAGAACCTATTAGATACCATGTTTAGGGCCCGGGACTTGACCATAAAGCTGATACAAAGTCAACTAAGTGCTCAAGGGAATAATCTCCTGGACAGATTATTTTAGCTGTATCTCCAAAGGTGAGTTATCAAAACAGAAAACAAGATGACCAATTAGGACACAAGCTAATCTTGCAGGAAAAATAATT
Source organism: Callorhinus ursinus (assembly GCF_003265705.2). NCBI lineage: Eukaryota > Metazoa > Chordata > Mammalia > Carnivora > Otariidae > Callorhinus > Callorhinus ursinus. The sequence continues at coordinate 75,035,542 of NW_027397065.1, read as the reverse complement.
AAAGCCCATATGAAAACAATAATAGGAATATATTTGAAAGATACTTAGAATTCAATTTATCTAGTCTTGGTGACTGATTAGCTAGGGGACTGCAGGAGAAGAAAGGATCCGGGAGCCTCCCAGGTTACAGATTTGCATGACTGAATAAAAGATGATATTACTGCCTGTGGTGAAAAACGGAGGAGGCATAAATCATACCTAAGAAGATGGACTTTGGCATCAGACACAACTGGCTGCAGCCTCAGCTACTCCACTTCATAGTTCTGTGACCTTGCCATTAACTTTAACTCCTGCAGGGATGTGGTATCTTCATATGTAAAATGGAAAATGTTACCACTCAGGGGATTATTGAAGCATTAACTGTGATAATATCTGTAAATTACTTAGTATAGTACCTGACATTAAATAAACATTTAAAAACATTAGTCAATGTTTTGGAAAATACTGGAAGTAAATAGAGGACTGTGGGAGTCACGGGTTCATTCTTAGGTCTCAGCAAAGTCCAAAGTTCGAGGAATTGGACAGGGATTGAGATGTCCATTTGTAGCATACACATGTTCATTAAAATTATTAGATTGGTGATTTTCTCACAAAGAATGTGTGGGTAAGACAAGCAAAGAGGCGTGAAATTGGAGGTATTATTCCCCCAATGTCTCAATGGGAGATGAAACACCCATGAAGGAAAACACAAAGAAATGGGTACATAGGGTGAAGAATTACAAAAAATTTAATACTGTAAATTGTAATCACAACAAAATATTCTAAATATAGTTGTTATGAGGACAAAATTTAAAATAATGCATTTTCCTTCCTTTATTCCTTTAATTCATTTCAATACTTGACAAGTATGGGGTTTTGCCGGAGACCCAGGGACTGGAGGAAAGAAGCAAAGATCTCAATTACTAACCAACATTTTTGTATACAAATCTTGTTTTTGATCTGGGACTTCAGAACCAATAATATCCTAATTAAATCTACGATAATTATCCTTTCATATTTGATGAACATCTTCAGTAGCATTCATGGTCCTTTAATTTTTTTTTTTAAATCAGCAAACACTTTATTTGCAAAATTCAAAGTTTACTGCTGAAAAGCTATCTCCCACGCCTTCTCTCTATACCCAGCAATTACTTTAGGTTTTGTGTAACTGATTTTTTTGTCCTAGTCTGGATGAACTACATTTTAATGATCTCTCAGGTTGGATTGTGTTTTTAACTTTAGAATCTAGATGGAATGCCTCACAAAACCAAGGAATGTAGCCAATAGAATCATGTAATGGGATTCAGAATATTCTTGATGCTTCTGACAGTGTCACAGACACTTTGCTGGGAGGACACTGATTAGAGAGCAGTACAAAGGAAACAAAGATAAACTGCCTTCATGGGGGTCTCTTCAGACCAGAGCACAGTGCTTGCCACATAGTTGAGACTCAGTGAGAATGCTCCGTACGCCACAGATTTTGTGAAATTACTGGTTTAAAATGAAAACTATGCAGGGACACCTGGGTGGCTCAGTTGGTTAAGTGGCCGACTCCAGTTTCAGCTCAGGTCATGATCTCAGGGTCATGAGCTCGAGCCACGTGTCCAGCTCCATGCTGGGTGTGAAGCCTGCTTGAGATTCTCTCTCTCTCTGCCTCTCCCACCCACTCTGTCTCTAAAATAAATAAATCTTTAAAAATAAATAAAATGAAAACTATGCAAAAGTGGTAATGTGAAAGTCATATTATAATTAACAATTACAAACCAATGCTCTTATTGTTAAAGGACTGATCATCAAGTTCCTCATTACAAATTGCATAACCAAATATTTTCACTCAATTATTAAGAACTTGCAAAGTCAGAGTTGGTACAAATCCGGAAATATTCTTATTTTAGAAAACACAGGAACTGTAGATCACAGTGTCCCTGATTTAATTTATTCAAAACTTTTTAAATATTTTAAATACTCTCTGTAGGAATGATTTACTATATCAGGGACATTTAATTGCCAAGTATTTGGGGGTTTTCCTTGGTAAAGGTCATAATGTACAATGTTTTGACAGTCATTTGATTAAATCAAAACACGTTACAATGTACCTAAATTTCATTGTCACTTTTGCAAAATTACTTTTTCATTGATCAAGTAGTCAATGCTGTAATATATGATTATTTTCATAAATCAAGTAAAGCCATTAGGAAATAAACTTCCACAAAATACAACTACTCCATATAAAACATGTAATCATCCTCTTTAGTTTTGTTTTGAACCAAAGGACGTGACCCTCCATTAAGTTTGCATTCACTGTTTCCCCATGAGATATGCTGGATAGCATGACTATCAGGTGTTGTAGTTAATAACCCTTGACCTTCAGATTCCGAACACAAAATATTTTTGCTGTGTCGATTGCACTTTATAATTGTAGAATTCAGCATTCATTAATGAAACCTCCTTATGTTTTGGAACAGAGTGGTCAGCATCAGTACCATTGCATCTGTGCCAGTTAGGGAAGAGGGAAAGAGTTAAGTGGGTTTTTTGTTTGTTTGTTTGTTTGTTTTTCAGGTCTTGTGTTTGAAAGCCAGAGTGGTGACTTTCAGAGAGCACAATGGGGAAACAAAATAACTAATTTATAATAATTACAGAGAAGACAAGAAAGAATGACAAGACACTTACTGAGAAAATTCAGGTACTTAATTAATTTGACCTCAACACTAACAAAAATGTTTCCAAGTATAGCTCTCCCAGGTATGTAGTAATTAAAGTATGTTAATTGTAATGAGCACATCCATTACAAAAGCGATGTCCTCTTTTATTATAATTTTAAAGTAGGTGCAGTTTAAAAGCTTCCTTTTCTCATCTTACTCCCTTTCAGCTCAAAGCCAAGAAAAAGTTCAACATGGCCCTGATTAAAGAAGGTTATATTCATTTTGTAGAAATCACACACTCAGTAGATCAAATCTCCTGAAAGCCAATTAATTTGTTATTGATATTTTAGGGACATTGTAAGAAATTACAATTATTTTCAACTATGTATCATATCAGATTTTACTAGCAAGTACTCTAAACGATCACATTTTGATGCAGTACTTCTACAAAGAATGAGCCATTCACCCTATACCAGGGAAGGGAGGAAAAGGGAGTTATGATGGGTGAAATACATCCATCTTATCATTTATTTTCAGTATAGAATGAGTGACTAGAAAATAGTAAGTGTTCAATAAATAAGGACCGATTATATAAGAAAAGGGTTAAGACACAGTGTATTAACTTACCACGTGAGTAAAATTGTACAATAGATCTACAAAGGCAAATAAGAAGTACGCTGAAAGAATGGCGATAAATGGGAACAAACGCTTTCAGGGAAAATTCAAAAATTAGATAGGGTTTTAAATAAGAGATTAAGGTACCAGACTCCTTTAAAAATAGTATTATTCATTGTGTGGAGAGGTGTCTTCAGGAACCAAGTTAAACTGGGATGACAATGTTA
>NW_027397065.1:74939512-75032069 GCF_003265705.2 Callorhinus ursinus | reverse complement strand
TGGAGAGGTGTCTTCAGGAACCAAGTTAAACTGGGATGACAATGTTATGATAGGACAAATATTTATTAGAAAAAAAATGATTCCTGACTCTGGAGGGCTTAAAATACTTCAAAAGAAAATCTGGAAGAAGGAAGGAAAGGAGGGAAGAAAGAAGAGTAGGAAGGAAGGAAAAAGGGGAAGAAGGAAAGTCACTATGGAATAAAAGGTTAGTATTTCAACAAATGAAAAAGCACCGAATGTGCTCATAAAATAAAGCCGCACAATCTTGTAATAAAATTTGCATTTTTATTTAGCAAAATACTGCAATGAGAAGGGATTTTGAAGATTTTTCCTGCAAGAAGTTGTTAGTTCTCTGTTAAAATGCACAACTTTTTTAGAGGAACACTCATTGTGTACCTAATTATCATCTTATTACTATTCTTACCCATACTCTATTCACACATATTTAATTTTTGCTTTTTCAGGACCAAAATTCTTAGGCCTGTTATATCTTCTAGTTCTTGAATGGGGAAAATATTCTAGAAATGGAAAACAATCTAATCATTAATAGATTTATAAATTATTGAAAACTAGAATGTCCTAGAAGAACAGAACCAGATGAAGGAGAATTATCTTACTAATAAGGAAATGGGTTTATTCAGTGATTTTTCTTTAGTTGTCATTATTGCTTTGCAAATGTAACAATTTTCAGTGGCATTATTTCACCAGTACCTATTTCTGTCAAGGCGATTGTATTTGCACTCGCTATAGGATCTTCACTAACAATCTGAGGGTTCTAGAGGGGAGGGGGGTGGGGGGATGGGTTAGCCTGGTGATGGGTATTAAAGAGGGCACATTCTGCATGGAGCACTGGGTGATATGAACAAACAATGAATCATGGAACACTACAACAAAACCTAATGATGTAATATATGGTGATTAACATAACAATAAAAATTAAAAAAAAACAATCCATTAATCTCACCCTCCTTTACTCTATTTCTCATTCATACAAAGTCAACTGTAGATGTGGGCAAGGCTGTAGGGCAGCTTTCTTAATGCAATGTCTATCAGTTCACTTCCAAATGAGCTCATGCTTCCCTAATTGCTAGTTGAGATGACAGCTGAAGAAAAACTAGAGGGCAAAAACCCAGCAATTAACTTCTCCCATAGGGAAGTAATTGCCCCTATGGGTCAAATTCCATTTGGTAAACTAAGTCAAAGGCCCCTAATGTCAATGTTGTTGAAACTACAATCTTCCTTTGCTCCCAGGAAGGGGTGGTGGTGAGTTGTTGGTCAACAACATTGGTAGCAATGTTTGCAAAAGAATTAGGCAATTCTTTCCCTCAAAAGAGGTTACATACATAGGTGCTTTGTGTAACAGAAATTTCTAACATAGCAAGAAGAATTAGACCAGGAAAAGATGCCTAATCTAAACAGAAACCTTTGCATGAACTAGGCAGAGAAAAGCCCGATCAGGGAAATACAAACCAAAACCACAATGAGATACCACCTCACACCAGTCAGAATGGCTAGTATTAAAAAACAAAACAAACAAAAAAACAAGAAATAACTAGCATTGGCAAGGATGTAGAGAAAAGGAAACTCTTGTGCACTGTTGGTGGGAATGCAAATTGGTACAGCCACTATGGAAAACAATGTGGAAGTTCCTCGAAAAGTTAAAAATGGAAATACCATATGACCCAGCAATTCCACTTCTAGGTATTTATCTGAAGAAAATAGAAACACTAACTTGAAAAGATATATGCACCCCATGTTCACTGCAGCATTATTTACAACAGCCAAAATATGGAATAACCTAAGTGTCCATCTGCTCATGAATGGATAATCAAAATGTGCTATACATACATGTATTGGAGTATTAGCTTTAAAAAAAATGAAAAAAACTCCTGCCATTGGTGACAACATAGACCTTGAGGGCATTATGCTAAGTAAAATAACTCAGACAGAAAAAGACAAATACTGTATAATGTGGCTTATATGTGGAGTCTTAAAAAAACAACAAACAAACAGAAATGAATGTATAGATACAGAGAACAGATCAGTGGTTGCCAGAGGCAGGTGGGTGAGCAGGTGGGCAAAATGGGTGAAGGTGGTTAAAAGCTACAAACCTCCATTTATAAAATAAATAAGACCTAGGGATGTAACATACAGCATGGTGACTATAGTTAACAATACAGTATTGTATATTTAATAGTTGCTGAGAGTAAATCTTAAAGGTTCTCATCACACACACACAAATTATATGTGTGATGATATATGCTGGCTAAACTTAATATGGTGATCATTTTGCAATCTATTGTGAAAATTAATAAAGGTAAACCCCACTAAAGTGGTGTTAGGATGCTAGAAGGGGAGGCTGAAGGGGGAGCTCTACTACTCAATGTCAATTATAAGAACTGTCAATTACAGACTCATCAGAAGAATCCTCAACAGGAAAGAATCATCAATTACAGGCCCCAACAGGAAAATATGTACACTGCATCTTCTATAAGAAATTGACCACCCCTGCAACTCAGCCAAAGAGAAAATATTATCACCCTGAACTCTTCTGATTCTCTCCAATGGACTTTAAAACAACCCCTCCCAACCTCCTCCTCCTTCTCCATAAAAAAATGTTAAACCTTTTGTTTGTTGGACTTGCCTATCGTTTTGCCATAGACTGATTGCTCGACCCAGATTGCAATCTCTGCTATTCCCAAATAAGCCCATCTTTTGCTGGTAAAATAATTTTCAGTTTTATTTTTAAAGTTAACAATATACATATATCAAATCACTATATTGTACTCCTAAAACTAGTTATATGTCAATTATATCTCAATTAAAAAAATGTTAAAGCAATGTGAACTAACAAAAACAATGATGGGAATTCATTTTAGGCTTCGGCGATTATTCAAACACAGTAAATAAGTATTTTGTTTCTCTGCAACAAAACTGCCACAATTCTATCATAAGTTCTAGAAACTACAAGTAACCAAATAACTGACAAAGTTAGCCCACAATGGTCACTATCACTCTCCCAACTGCTTTCATGGGAACTTCAAGATTGTGAGTAATCCAGAACAACCATACCAGCTAATTTTTTTAAAGTTCCTTATCTTAACATCTTTAGCTCCAGTGGAGTTATTTAATGGGATATGTGGGTTAGGGGAGAATACTGTATAAAGGAAAAATGTAAAGAATAATAAAGAAGACTATAGTTTAAACTCCTATGTAAACTGGACTTTGTTGTTTCTATAACTATATATACACTCCTTAGAACAGGGTCTGGCATACTTAGATCACTAAATAAATCTTTATTAAATGAAAATCTGAAATGAAAAATAAAGTCCCAGAACATCAGCTTCAATATAAATGAATCCCAAATACATGATGATAAAATTTTGAAATTTCAGGGATACTATTAGGCCTTTCAGCCTGCTGCCATATGTCAGATAAACATTTTGCATTATCCATAAATAAAAGTGAGAATACCAATAGGTCATTGACATTTTAGTCATGTTAAAATATGTTTATGATTACGAAGAGAGAAATGAAAGATCACATTTTTCCATGTACATTCTGGATAAATTGCAGTGTTGGACATTTTATTTCATATTGCTTTTCATTATTAATACATACTATATCAGAAGAGGAACAGACTGATGAAATATAATAAGCTACTTAACATTAAAATATAACTTTCATGGAAACTGCACTTAGGTGTTGAACCATAGGATTATCATGTTAGGTAGAAGCGCAATTTTCCTAACTCCTTTATGTGGAAGCTAAACAAAGTTCAAAGAGGTACATTTAGATGCCAATGTGATAAGGAATTACTTGCTATGCTGGGTTCTATCAACTTGGTGGAGCTGGAAATAGGTTTTGCAGATTCCCTTCCCAGATGGTTCTCATGAGAACCGACTAGAAGCACAATTTGGAAATCACAGGTGAAGAAGCAAACATTATTCTCAAAGACCATTGTGGACAGATATTTGGTGAACAGACCCAGAAGTGAACAAGTGGGTCTGGCTTGTCCTCCATTAGCTGTTATTCTTGATGCCTGGCCACAAGGATGCACAGCAACTTCTGGCCCACCCATCCCCATTTTCTTGGTTATAGACCCACAGAGGCGGTTACTCAGCTGAGACTACAGCTTCTTGCAGAACTCTGCAGGAGCACCCCATCATGAGCTACCGCTTTGGATTCCCATATTTCCTTGTCAGCTGTGACTGATCCACTCTACTTCTGCTTCAGTCAGAATGGGTAGAGGCGGCTTCTTTCTGATCCTCAGTACTCCCCTGCCAGACTGTCAGTTCCCCAACTCACCATCAATTGTGTAAATTCATGCTAAAAATTAATCCCTTGTTCTCATGAAATTTAGAGCCAGCTCTGCTTTCAAGACTGAAGCCCAATTAATACACTGATTCAACAGTTTTTTATCGATATTGAAAGAACAGTAACAACAACTTCATTAAAGACAGTACTATCTAGAACAAATACTTGTGCCCTTCAAAATTCCTGTACTGAAATCCTAACTCTCTATGGGATGGTATTAGGAGTTGGGGCCTTTAGGAATTGGAGGGTGGAAGTGAGACTGGGGCCATCATTAATGCGATTAGTGCCCTTATAATGAAGATCCCAGAGAGCTTCTCTCCTCTTCCACTATGTGAGGACAGTGAGAGCACTGTCCATGAATCAGGAAGCATGGCCCTTATCACACAATGAATCTTCGAGCACCTTAACCTTGGACTTGACCAACCTTGACCTTGGACTTCCTAGTCTCTAAAACTATGAAAAATAAATGTTCGTTGTTTAAGCCACCTAGTTTATGGAATTTTTATAGTAGCCCAAATGGACTAAGGCAGATAAAGGGAAATTTGCCTAAGGGCAATAGACGTTTCATAAAATGTATATTTTGCCTTTAATGCAATTTTTCTGTTTAAAGGTTTGGGGGTTTTTTGGTGGTCGTTTTCATGTTAACATAACACAATGTTTTTTATCAAATTTTTTTTTATTCTTTCTCTTATTTTCTTGGTATATCCTAGATTCTTTGTAAAAAGTTAGAAAAATAAAGGAGTTAAATATTATATTAAAATATTTGTAAATGGAAAACATTTACAATTCATATAAATGCAGATAATTCTTCCGAGATCAGACGAGATCGGGCGCGTTCAGGGTGGTATGGCCGTAGACGCAGATAATTCTTCATCTTTTATAAACATCGCTTACATTTTATTTCTGTCTCTCCTTCTCCCCCCCATCGGTCTCTTTCTCTAGATGTATGCATGTATATACATATGTGTTTCTATGTCTAGTATACACTTGAAATGTCTTATGCCACCAGGAACTTACAACCTCCAATTTGTTTTAAGTCAACTTAATAACAAATACATGGACACATAAGTAGACACTTGTTTGCAGACCCACACTTCCACCTTGGTTTGTAAGTGGCTGAACTCTTAAAAGTATACAGGGTAAAGCATATGAATATTAGATGAAAAAGAAGAGCAAATTAAGGTAATCTGTACCTTGTCTATCCTCCACTGTCACTGAAAAGGAATCTTCAGGAACAATCAGGTTAAATCTCTTATTTCAATTCATCAGGTGCAATTGAGACCACAAAACTAAAGTCACACACACACAAACCAGAACAAACTAAATACCATAGATGTTTCATATCATAGTTCCAAAACCCAACAACATTTCTCTCAGTATAAACAAATATGTAAGATTATTTATAATTTTATTTTTCCTTAAAAATAAAAGTGAGTATGTGTGCTCATGCTAATGGATGGTCACATATGCGTATAATACACAAAAGTCATATAAGAAATCTGGAATAATTTGGTCATTCATTTATCTATATATACAAAATCTATTTATAAATATGGCAAGCATTTACTATGTGCTAGTCTGCCAGACACTAGTCTTATCTCCTGCGATATATTAGCACATAAGATGTAAAGATCCCTGCTCTCCAAGTGCTTAAAGAGGAAGTAGAAATAAAGAATCATCATGACATGGAAAAAGAACAATGTAAGAGGATAAAGTATTGACTGAGGGTTTTGTGCAATTTGCTCTACTATTAGAGTAGTAGGAATAGACCCCGTACAGAAAGGGCAACTTGAAGACACTTGAAGGCAGCTAGTGAAGTAGGCATCTGTTAACCAAAATTCCAGTCAGGGGGAATGGCTACAAAAGTGAGAGTTAGCTTGTTAAGTTTCAGGAAGAGCTCAGAGAAGAGTTATGTGAACTGAATGAGCAAGGGGAAGAATGTAGGAAGAATGGATCAGAAATAAAATGAGGCAGCACAGATCACATAAACCCTTGGCATTTCCTCTTGAGGTAAATGGGGAGTCATCAGTTGATTCTGAACATAGTGGTAACATGATCTAACTTATTTTCAAAGGATGGTCCTTGCTGTTGAGGCTAATCTTCAGAGGTCTAGAAGCAAGATGAGTTAGGAGGCTCTTGCAGTATTCAGATAAGCATTTTTTACTACTAGAATCATGGTGACAACGTGAAGCTGCCGAGAATTGGTAAAATTCTACATGTGCTTTAGAGAGGATTTCCTGGCACATGAGATATGCAAAGTGAAAGAAATAGAGGATGTAAGGGAGTTTGAGAAATTTTAGCTTGAATGAAAGCATGGAGTTTATCAATAGACATGGTGAAATCTTAGAATAGAATATATTTGTGAGTGAAGACCAAGAGTTCATTTTGGACATGTGAATGTGAGATGTCTATTAGGTATTCAAGTGTATCATATGCCAACAAAGCAGTTGGGTAGAGGAGATTAGATTTTGGGAGATCTGAGCTGTAGCTATATATCTGGGAGTTGTCAACATATGGTGTTTAAAACTATGAACTTGGATTAGATCACTGTGTGTGTGGGTGTAGATAGACAGGAGAAAATGAAAGCTGCCTCAGTATTAAGGGAAGAAGAGAAGAAACCAGAAAATAAAACTGAGAAGTGATGGCTCAGGAGGTAAAAGATAAGACCAAAAGCGTGTGGGCACTTGAGAATTCTAGTTTAAAATGCTGTTAAGGATAGAGAAATTAGCTGGGTCAAATAATCATTAAATAAATTGAAGACAGAGAATAGTCTTCTTTATAGTCATGCTTTTATGAGTTGGCAGAAAGTTTCTGGATGAGTACATAGGAAACTGCTGGTGTGAGCAGTTATCTGTGGGAAGTGAGAGAAGAGGTGAGCAGGAAGGGAGAAGATTTCAGTTTAACACACTCAGCAATACTTGATTTTCTTCCACATGAATATATACTACGCTTATTTTTAATATTTATTTATTTATTTATTTATTTATTTAATTTACTTGAGAGAGAGCTAGTGAACGCATAGAGGGGAAGGGAGAAGTAGTCTCCCCACTGAGTGGGGAGCCCGATGGATGCGGGGCACCATCCCAGGACCCTGGGATCATGACCTGAGCCGAAGGCAGATGCTTAACGAACTGAGCCACCCAGGCACCCACGCATTACATTTATAATGAAATATAAAAGTATACCTACACTAGAAAAATAACAATCATCATCTAGGAGACAAATATATTAGAGGACAACTGATGAAAACATCAAACAGGTTATTTTTGAAAAGTAAACAGAAAGAAAAAAAAAACACAGATTCTCAAAATGCATCCACGAATTCTTATAGAATCCCAATCTCTTGTTAATTATTACTTGGATTAAACATTACCTTCAGATGGCTTCTTTTAAAATGTAAACATGGCACCTGAGATAGATGTTAAATAAGTCATCTCAAAAGTATTTTAAATGGCAGATGTCTAGAATTATTATATATACACACAGGCAGCTAAGAAAAAAGCTTTATGCAACATCAGAGAAATAAATGCCCTGTGATTCTGTGAAGCTGGAAGAGGATGTGTTGTAGAGCTCAAGAGGAGTGCTGTGGGATCCAATGCAAGGCTGTACATAAAGGGCATGTCCCAAAAGAGCTTTTCACAAGGGAGTCCTGCAATGCCATTCACCATTATGGAGGCTGAGAATAGTTAAGGACCAGCTCAGGTCAAGTAAATAACTCAGAATCAAGTATTAACCAAAGATCCATTGCCTTTACAGGCCAAAGGTACATGGTAAATCAGAATTATAAGACATCTTTGGAGTGGTAAGTTACAAGGTGAGTGGTCATCCCAAAACTATAAATAGATTCTTATAATAAAATTGGAAGTGCTAAACTATCTAGATTTTTTAATATGGGACCAGATAAGGTTGAAAATATTTCAAGAAATAAATGATGGGGCATAGAGACTATGAGAAGTCTTGATATTTTTGTAATTGGTCATCAAATATACTCAAACTGATTTCTGTCCTGATAAAATCTTTTGATGCAGTTTTCTAAAATGCATTTTAAATAAAGAGTAATAAGCCAAAGTAAAAAAAAAACAAAAACAAAAACACCTTCATACATTGTGTAATATTTTTACATTTCTTTAAGTTCTATCAGAGAAAGGGAGGTACGTTTTTTGTTTGTTTTTGTGAAGAGAATTTTGGCTCTACCTTTTCAGCCTAAAATTATCCTCTTATTTTCATGGAGTTTAAAACTTTCCTTGGCATTAAAAAATGGAAGAGTAAATACATTTACAAAAATTGGTTAAGTAACCATTAATGAAAATATCTTGGTTCTGTGTTAAAGTTATTAGTCATAGCTTTGTGACTGGGAAGCAGAATAAAATAATTTTTCAGGGTAGTTCTCTGTGAATCCACAATACTAGGGAAGTTTTCCCAAGTCTATTTGTAAAAACACTCATAATTTACTAGTTCTCCATGGTGACGTGAACTAATGGACCATCTTTAAATAAATTCACTTATAGATCCGGAATATGGTACAATGCTCTCTTGTTCTGTAGGACTATAAAATTAGCATCAAACAGAAGAATTCGCCATTCTTCACCTCCCCCATGGTTGTCATCTCTACGCCGTAAATCACAGAGCAAGAATAAATGAAGTTGTTTTTCTCCTGTCATTCATATTTCATATAGCTTTCTCTATAGTGTAGAAGTATTTCATTTTTAGGAAGGATTAATGCCAAAGGGTTTATTGCCTTCTATCAGAAACATTTAGCTAGCTTTAGAGATGTGACGGAAGAAGTTGCTTTTAACATTTGTCTCTGTATGTACACATGCATACACTATGATAAACATGCAATGGGAGGGCATCACAAAAATGCTTTGAAAAGCACTTAAAATATATTTCCAGTGAATTTTCCTTAACTTTCAAGATTTCTTAGCACAGATAAGTGCCTCTAAAGAGACCGTAATGAACTAACAGAAAACAGATACACAGAAAGGAAGGAAGTCCCATGGCAGGCATTATAAAACAGATCTTTGGCTCCTTGATATGACATTTATAATTGACGTAATTTTTTTTTAAATAAAAGACTGATTCAATGTCCCAGTCTTGTCTCTCTGTATGTCTTTCTGCATGTCTGTGTATATGTGTACAAGGGAGCAAAGAAAGATGGCAAATGTGAAGACAATTTTAGGGATGCTTAGTTGAGGGTAGGGGGAAACAAAGAGAATGTCTGCCTTTCTGTTCAAGAAGATACATAGATGAACTCTTGTATAAGCAGCTGATATTCTCATGAGGAAACTGACCCTCAGCTGAAATACATACTCTTGGGAAAAATAATTCATCTGTAGTTACAAGGCATAAAGCTTCATGGACTTGCACACTAAGGTTTCCTGTAATGACTTGGAAATCTACAGGAACGAGGGAAGGGGCCTGACTCATTATTTGGTTGTGATAACATGACCCACATGAATGTTAGGGGATAATGGGCAACTTAGCTCACTACAAATCAAACAGCTCCATGATCCATCATTAACCTAAGGGAGCCTCCTTTTATTGAAGTAGCCCTCTAAATGAATAGGTCACAGTCTGTTTAAAAGCTCAGAGATTTGTTAATGTTCCAAGGACTTAGAGTCTATTAGATCAGACGGCCTGAGCATGTACAAAATTGTAGGCACTTTGGAGAGCTAACATGCTTTGGTATGCATATAAAGAGTTTAAAGAATATTCTTTGAAACTTGGATTAAACAGGGCACACTGCATTTGTGAGATTATCCTGCATAAACGTGGGTATGTGTCAAGCGGAAAGGAAAAGAAAGGACTCTGTAGAGAGATACTCCACAAGAGGACGTTAAGTTACCACTCTAAACCGACTTTCATAATGCAATTAACTCCAGTAGGGAGAATGGAATCTTGAATACTGTTCAAATTAAGGGAGTGCAGTTACAGCAGCAACAATTCAGGAGGAATTAGCAATGCCCTTCTGAAGAGACCTACTGAATTAAACCTTGGAGGGTTTTAAGATTAAGCCATTTAATTGTGACCTTAGGAGCTCTGGACTTTGCTCAGACACGAGTCCAGGTGTTAATACTGATTCTCCTCTGTTCTCTCCAGATAACAAAACTGAATCTCAGAGCCAATTAAGGCAAATCTTTAAAGGCCTTTTTTCCCTTTTTAGTGTATCCTGGGAGGTTTATTTTAATTGTGGACACCATGGGGAATCAGGGACATTATACATAGTGAGATAGTATTGATTCTTGAGTTGTAAAGATAACTAGTACTTATACAAATTATCCTCTTAACTTTAAAACCATTTTTTTTGGTAGGTTGACACTCAAATTATATTCTTTATTACCCTGATAATCTTAACAGAACACTCTTTCATATTGAATACTAGCACAAATGGCATGACTAGTGATTATTATATTCACAGGCCAAGTTGTATGCATGAATATATTACTATAGAAAGTCAGGTAATTCACAAGTATGTCTCACTCTCCTCCCTGAAGGTTACCACTCTTAGCATATCATCACGTAAATCATTCAAACTCCATTTATATGCATGTATGTGTTTAAGTAAATTTATGTGCCCATATCCACGCTTTCATTTAGTAATTTATTCACTCACCCAAACACTTATGGACGGCTCTTAAATGCCAGGCACTATTATGTGGCTTCCCTCATGTGGTCTGTATTTTATTTGGGAAGATAAGACAATATAATGCAATATAATGTAAGCTGAAGCAGGTCCTATTTAAAGAAAATTAAATGTGGATAAAGGTGAAAATATTTCTTCTGCAGAAGGAAATGCTATTTACAGACAATGATTAGAGAATGTAGCTCTCAAGTATGGATATTTAAACCAAGATCGTTGTAAAGAAAAGGATAAATTGCGTGAGTGCAAAGTCCCTGTGGCAGGGATGAACTCAGCATAATGAGAAAGAAAATGGAAGGGTTAAGCCAGGTATTGTCTTTAAACCATGGAAAGTACTTTGACAGTGATATTGAAGTGTTTACATCTAGCTTCTGTGCAATGAATTGGGGTAGGAGTAGGGGATAAAAGTAGAAGCTGAAAGACCTGTTTAGAAACTGGGACAACAGTGGTTGGATTAAAGGTAACTGGTAGAGGTAGAAGTGACTGGATTAAAGATGTACTTAGACAGTAAGACCAGGAAGCCAGTATATTTAATATTGGCACTGATTGTGGGGAGAAGAGAGAAAAAAGCAGGGCCTCAGAGTTGACCCTAAATTCTTAAGAAATTAAATGAATCGTTACATAATTTACTGAGACGCAGCAAATTAAGAAAATGAATATATTTAGGTTGTGGTGAGAGGGGGCAGAAATTAACATCTTGGGTTTAAACAAGTTATGGTTAATATGATTGTTAGATGTTGCTATGGACTGCGTGTGTTTCCCTGGTTGGGGGGTCAAATACACTGAATTGATAACTCCCAGTATGATGGTATTTGGAGGTGGGGCCCTTGGGAAGTAAGTAGGGTTAGATGAGGTCATAAGGGAGAAGTCCTCAAGATGGGATCAGTGCCCGTATCAGAAGAGAGAACAGATAGCTTGCTCCCATGTTCTCTCTGCAGGAGCACCAAGAAGTCACATGAGGACACAGTAAAAAGAAAGCCATCTACAAGCCAAGAAGAAAGCTCTCATCAAGAACCCAATCAGCCCACACTTTAATCTTGGACTTCCAGCCTCCTGAATCGTAAGAAAAGAAGTTTCTGTTGCTTAAGTTACCCAGTCTGTGATATTTAGTTCTGGCAGCCCAGGCAGCCTAATCAGACGTGCAAGTAGAAATACTGAGTAGGCATTTGGAGATAAGGGTCTGATGCTCAGCACAAAGATTAGAGACAAAGACATATTTGGAAAGAGGCATTCAAATGGCTTTAAAACCTATACTACTGGATGGGATTACCTCTTCAGTAAGTTTCTAGAGAGTTGAGCAGGGCCTAGGCCTGGGTCCAGGGATAGCCTGAGAGTTTCTGTTTATGGGTCCGAAGACAAGAGAACCCAGCAGAGAAGAATGAGGAAAAGCAGTCAGTGAGAAAGAATAAAATCAGAAGACAATGACAAGCAAATGAAAATATTTCTGCAGAAGATAATGCAAGCATTAGAACTGCTAGGTATTTAGTTTTGATGGATGCTGTCAAATTTCCCTCCAAAATGATTCCACAGTTTATAATATAGCCAAAAATCTATGAGATGGGCTGCTGTTCTTGAGGTGCTATTGTATATGTTGAATATGCCTGACATTTTTGTTTTTCAAAAGTAATACCTACCTGACAATACTGCTATCTGGAGGTATGTGTAAACCTCTGAGTTAGGACAGATTATGTGCCCTCTATTTTCATTTATAACATTATTCTCCTCATCACTGGTTTACATAATGATAGGCATATAAAATTCCTTGTTAAATAAATGTGAAATATTGAGATTAGAATGTATTATAGAATAACTGTCATTTTAATACTGCAGTTAAAATTTATATTGTTTATATTTAGTATATATGAGATTATGTTGTATATGCTAGACTACTTGACACAACTCTAATTCTGGTCTCAACAGCTACAATTCTAATAATGGACTGCTTCTATGTAAGGATCTTATAGTGGTGACCTTCTAGTAGGAGTTTAGTGCAAATATCAGATATTGATTCAGATAATGAGCTGTCTAACTGTGAGACACTTCTATTTCAGAAAAGTATTCTTGGCTTCCCATGCTTGCCTAAGTACAAATATAACATAAAACCTTGCCAAGAGCTTATTTTTCACTTTCTACTCACAATCTTATTGCTAGTAATTAAAGAAGAGTAGAGTTTCAGTTCAACCTTGCTTTTAAATCGGCCTGAAATCACATCCTTTGGAGTAATGGCTGCCCTTTCCAACCCTTGGAGTGGAAATAAATATTGACTCACAAAGTTGTAGGAGGACATTTCCTTTTGGATATAATGTTATTTCCTTGTTACTTCAAATATCCCTATATACTCTCTTCAGAAATAGTTTTAAATACATCATATCATTTTTTTTCCCATGAGCAGTCTTTTAACGTTAATTTCCTCTACTTCAACATTTACCAAGCATCTGGATCTCTTCTGATTAAGTTTAAAAGTATTACTTTAGATAAATTAACAACACATTTTGGTTGATTATTTCCTAACAATCCTTTTTGACATTCAAGATATTATTTTAATAAATGTTGAAATGTCAGCTAAAATTATTTGATATTTGGCTTTTGAATACTATTTCACTTGCATTATTAAAATTAATGACAGCTTCTATTTGTCTCTGCCACCTACGCCCTGGATATTGTAAATTTTAATCTTCTCTCTATTGTTTCAAAAATTCAGGAGCTTTCTAGATTAGGTTTGAAATTCCTAGACATGGAGGGCAAGATTGGTAGGTGGCAGATTTAACAAGTAAAGGAAACTATGTACAAGACTTGTTGTGGGTACCCACAAGATGAGCTGATCTCTGCACCTGCCTGCCAAAATCTTAAAAGTTTATGTAGAGGCCTTAATGGGATTCAATCACGTGTTCAGTCCAATGGTCTCAATAACACCTTACTTTCTCAAATTTATTCCCTTGAAACAACAACCCTAGAGTGAGAATGGTGGGTACAATGCACATTCCAAGGACCGGGGAGAAGGATGAGAAGCCTCTGATTGCCAGGGTCCAGTTCAAGGATCAACAGGAGGTCACAGCCTTTTGATGACTCCTCCAACACTCTAAGATTTTGATCCATCATTCATTTTCTTTTGTCTATTGATTTCGATCTCATCTATTCACGTGCCCAAATCTCTATAAAAAAATAATAATCCCACAAACTTCCCTTGACTCGGTACTTTCTATTTAGTGATCTCTTATTTTCCTTTTAGCTTGACTTCCAAACCTCCTGAAATATGATGGTAACAGTTTCATCACAACCTAAACTTCACTGATTATTTAAACTACCAGAAACAACCATGCTTATTCATTAAAAGCATTCTTGCCAAAAGTGAGTGGAATTATTTTTAGATAAGTGACCTGAGGATCACTTCCATCCCAACATGACAAGTAAATTACAGCATATAACAAATGCTGGCCACTACATGTTTTCATGTAACCGGGGGGTGGGGGCACAGCTCTAGCTGCATTAATCTCTACACATCTAGTGCTATAGTCATGGAAATTTCAAAAGAGAAAGACCTATTAGTGAGTGTTTGTCTATGTGATAATATCATACTAAATCAGTAGAAGAAACCAAGGATCCAAAAGCTAAGTAGTGTACTCAAAAGTACCCACAGAATAATTCTCAAAATTTGGATTCATACCCATGTCTGACTCCCAAGTTTTGATCTTCTCACATCATCATACAGACAATGAATCAAGACTCTCATCTTTACATGGAGAAAAACATTTTTTGCATATTATAATAATTTTATAGTCAATGGAAGTGACAGGACTTACTAAGTGCATGGTACACTTCTGGTATAATCAATCATCTTGTAACTAGCGTCTTAATTTGAGGATAAGTCCTACACCCTAATGTTTACTTCTTTGGTACTTGGAACTAAGTATGCATCATTCAGCTATCTGAACATATAGATTTAGGACTTGATACATGAATCCTGTCTTTCTTTATTGGGTATCTGTACACAAATTGGTACCTCACCTTCTCTCACCAGAATCTTCATGCCTATAAGCATGAGATATACATATTTTAAGAATTTTATTGTTCAAGGGGCACCTGGGTGGCTCAGTCATTGGGCGTCTGCCTTCGGCTCAGGTCATAATCCCAGGGTTCTGGGATCGAGTCCCACATCGGGCTCCCTGCTCTGCGGGAGGATTGCTTCCCCCCTCCCACTCCCCCTGCTTGTGTTCCTGCTCTCACTATCTCACTCTCTGTCAAATAAATAAATAAAATTCTTTTTTTTTTTTTAAAGAATTTTAGGGGCACCTGGGTGGCTCAGTCAGTTAAGCGGCTGCCTTCGGCTCAGGTCATGATCCCAGGGTCCTGGGATCAAGTCCCGCATCGGGCTCCCTGCTCGGTGTAGAGTCTGCTTCTCCCTCTCCCTCTGCCTGCCTCTCTGCCTACTTGTGCTCTCTATCTCTCTGTCAAATAAATAAATAAAATCTTTAAAAAAAAGAATTTTATTGTAAAATAGCACATCCCTTATATTCGAGGTAATATAAATTCATGTATAGAATAGTGACTTATACAACGTTCACAGAGCTAGGGCTATGTAAGAAAACCATAACCTCTTAATGAAAAAAATAACTGAAGCATACTGAAGATTTAATTTACCCCTTAATACCATGAGCTATAATATGATAAAGTGATACAAACCTGAATGAAGCTAAATTTATAAAAAAAAGTAAATATAGGGCTTGTTTCCAATAGTGTAACAAATGCTTATTAAATTAAGTGATGATCAATAATTGAATAAATGAATTCTTATAACATTAACCAGGATCACACAGAAAGTATAATAACCCTATGTGAAGTTCATCTGTTATTCAATTTTACAGTAGTCATAATTTTCTCTTAGTCTTTTCTAAAAATGTTACTTACTGCATATTATTAGTCATCTTAGCATGTGATGCTTAAAAAAAACTTGAGTAACCACTATTGATATTCAGCACAGGTGGAATTATTCACATTCACAAATAAATACACGCACATATGCGTGCGCACATACACACTTTCCTTTTCAAGTTTGGTAATGATATATAACACTTTTAGCATAGTAATTCAGAAAAAAATTCAATTACCTTAAAGCCAAAAGTTAAAATGCTTTTAAAAGCCATAAGAGAGTAAACTGCTCAATTTTCATGTATTAGTAAAGTGAAAGGAAAGTTCCTGATAAAATCATAATCTTCATTCCTTATTTATTTTTCTTGATAAAAACTGAGCCAATTCATAAAAATAAAACAATATTTGTTAAACAAGAAAGATAAAATTTCCACCTAAATCAAATGTAATTATAAATATAAATGTAATATATATTTATTACAAATATAAATATTTATATAAATATAAAAATCATGAATTGGTGCAAAATGCTATCTTTTGATATGGTAACACTGACATGGTAATACAGGACATAAGTACTTTTTAAAACAGCTTTATTAAGAGACTAAGGAAATGATACCTTAAATGAGACATCTGTAATTACACTTTTCCTTTGGAAGTATGGAGACATTTATAACAGTCTACTTAAGTCATTTTATTACACAATCCTTAGATTTGATATTTTTACATAAAAACATGGCTCACTTCTGAAGAGAACCATCACTGTATGCATCTTCCTATCACAATTGTTAGGCAGATTTAATGATATGACATCTAAATGGCATAGGTGTGAAAACAGTAATATTTCACATTTCATGTAAGAACAGTTTCAGCAGACTACTTGCAGTACTATTTCATCAGCAAGAGTGATTTGATGTTCATCACAATCCATTCTAAGAGGTAAGAGTGACAGATATTCTTATTAACCACAAAATGATAAAAGATTGATTTCAATCAATATCACAGCCTATTACATGAAATATGTTCTGTTAAAATACCAGATGCAAAAGATGCTCTAAGGAGATGAGTTTTTGTTCCATCCTTAAAGGATGCAGTCATACTGAGGTGTAAGTATGTCACGTGAAGCATTAGCAGGGATTTTTTTTTCCATAAGCTAAGCACTGTTTTTGCTGTGATAAGAACTTAATATGTATTATCCCACATGTAAAACAAATGACGCTTCCCTCCCATTATAATTCAGCTCTCTCTTTTTGTGGGAATTATCTAAAATGATCACAGTAGTAAGATCATTGGAAGGAATCAGATCCAGTAGGAAAAAAAACATTCTTGGCTTGAACCCCCCCACACCCCCACCCCCCTACCCCCACCCACGCTTGAAAATGGTACACATCAGAAGAATCCAGAAACTGGAGATTTGCTAAATACAACAGAAAAGAAAATGTGATTTTTTTGTTTGTTTATTTAATGGGAAGGTGCTAAACTATTCCAGGGTTAAACTGGGAAGTTAGCTTTTGAAGTGAGAGCTATTAATAAAGAAGAATATATATTCTGGAACTGGATTTTCAAGTTAACGTGAAACCTTTATTTGCTACAGTAGTTTCAATAGCAGGTAGGGGAACTGTCCCTAGATCTCATCACTGAATAAGGTAAAGTGCAGGTTAAATTAGTTAAGTGGAAGCTTCCACTTTGTGTGTGGCTGAGCTCTTGAGCCTTCCAAAACAATTAGTCAATCAACTGCTTATGGCTTGGGAAGAGTAACCATATGACTTTTAATTCGGAAGAGACCTTCTGCTAGAAATATTTATAAGAAAAACCTATTCAGTTAATTTCCTTCCTAGAACTAATAATGAAGACCTATAAATTAAAGTGATTCTCAAATTGCTTAGGATAACTTAGTGAATAAATGACGCCACTGAATGAGGAGATTGAATTTTTTGGACAGCTGTGTGTCTGGATTTTTTAAATCTGAAAACCAATCAAGTACGCTGAAAAGACCAAGCAAACTGATACGTGTTTGGCAGGGTTGGATTTTCATGTTTTGGTCATGTATAGGGTAACTGAAAGCTGTAAACACATTTTCATAACCTTCTCTTTTTAATTCTTCCCCCTCAGTATGTAAACCAATTTTCTAGCTGAGCAGTTTGTGAATGAGTTTCAAAATACCTGATGAGAAACAGAATCATGAAATGGTCACAGAATCACCCAAAAGTATGTCAGTTCCCACTCCGGAGAGTAGAGAGAAATATGTCTATGAGACATCAAGCACTCTGAACTAAAGAGGTTCTGAAGCCACTGTGATTTCCTTGTAGAATGATGTTTAAAAGAGAGAAAACATTTATAAAATACTGAAGGTCTCTGAAAAAACGATCTGCTTCTGTGTCCTATATTGCACATACGTCTTCTTCAATGTACCACCAAATGATTAATACCTTTAAGATATTTTTTAAATACATATTATATAACCCACAGCAGCTCTTCCACTTGTCTCAAATTAGTTTTGTCGTAGGAAACTCAGAGAGCTGTATAGGAGACTAGCTGTTAAAGCATTTAAATGGCTTTAGAGTTTTCTTTAGTGAAGAACGAAGCTTTTAAATATACATACCTTAATAAATATCAGTGGAGAAGGATGTGGGGATTTTACTGTATTTTAACAAAAAAATAGTGGAGATGGGTATTTACAGAAGCTTTTTGAATATAAAGCATTATTCTGTCATAAAAATAGATCAATAAAGCCATTTATAAAATAACCAGTTGAACACCTACCGTACATAATTATTTTCATTTGAAAATTCAGCCATGCTAAGTAAGGTCCATTAGTGGTTAAAACATTTATTTCCCTCCCCTTTTAATTTAACCTTTCCCTCTTAAGACTAGAGACTTGTTTAGAACTTACTGAAGTTTCTCAAAGCAAAACCACGCACCAGTTCCTAATTCAGATGCCAGATCTGTGTGCAGCCTCGTTCAGCTTCTGACTACGCTAGGCAACACTTTATTAATCATGTATGAATTTCTGTGCGTATATCCTGAAGCGATCACACACGATGCAATCTCAATTAAAGGGGGGGTGGGGGTGGGGGGAGGACATCTTACCTGATGGCAGAACCGGCAGCTGCAGGAGCGGAAGCAGAAACAGCAACTGCAGGATGCAACAACCCAGCCTTGCACCTAAGGTGAGACCTTTTTCTCTCTCCCTTTCTCCTTTTCTCCCTCTCTCTCTTTTTTTTCTTCTAAGTCACTGTAGCAACAAACTGCCTTGCATTTCGTCCCCTTTCATTCACAGAAGATTCTCCAAGCCGGGGAGCCAACAGACACCTCTTGCTTCCTGGAAGAGGTCTGCCTCTCTTCTCAGAAACGCTTGGACCCCTCTCTGTGGCTCCCTCCACGTTTACCCTTCAGATCAATAACGCTCGCGGAGCGGCTGGAGCTCAACTGCAGCGGCGAGCGGCCAGCCAATTGGGGCCCAGGATTCCCTCCCAGTCATCTCCCCGCCCTCAAAACAAAACACAGCGTGCCTTTGACACATCGCCGAGTTGTGAAAAGTAATTGAATCCTGTATTTGAAATGTATCTTGTTTGTTCCTTTTCCCCCCTAGCGTTCATTGTATAATGCTGTGAATGAACGGAAAGGCTCCATAGCTCTCAGGACACTCATTAAGGAGCTTCGTAGAGGGTGAAGTGTGGGCGCTGGGAAAGTGAGAGCACCTGGGTTAGTTTGCACCTGGAGCTTTGCTATTTAAAGTCTTGAGGCCTATTGAAAATCAGAGAACTGGGAGGCAAAGGCTTGGATCCTGGTTCTCAAACCACTAAGTAGCTTCTTTCTTTTATCATGTGGAACAGGAAAATAAAGTCCATGTCAACTGGATGTTGTGTCTTTCTCTAAACGTTGTCTGAACAAGAAGCAGCCGCTAGTTGGGGGTTAACCTTAGCCAAGAAATTTCTACTAATCCATTTACCTTTTCCTCTGCTGACTGAACATGGTCCAGATTCTATAAGGAACTAAAATGTGTTCAGGCTATATGGTAGTCTAGTTTCGTTAATTTTGCGTGTTTATATATTGTAAGGTTTTTGTAATTTACATTAATCTCTGTTAGGGAATCTATTAGTGATGACTTGCAACTGGAGAGAATATTACAATGATTTTTAAAATCTTATAATGGGGGCGCCTGGGTGGCTCAGTCAGTTAAGCATCTGCCTTCGGCTCAGGTCATGATCCCAGAGTCCTGGCATCGAGTCCTGCATCAGGCTCCCTGCTCAGCAGAGACCCTACTTCTCCCTCTCCCTCTGCTGCTCCCCCTGCTTGTTCTCCCTCTCGCTCTCTGTCAAATAAAATATTTTTTAAAAATCTTATAATGAAAAGTAACACTATTGGAAACAATACTACTACCTCTTCCCAAATTCCAAAACCACATGCAAGCTTTACATAAAGCATGGTGATCTTTCTTCACATTTCTGTTGATTCACAACCTCGGGAGTTTCTGTGGGTGAAATTCGTTACTGGCCCTATACACTGAGGGCAAGGAGAGATCAAAGAGTCAGCTGCTCCAGATTGATAGGTGGCACTTTCAATAAGCAAGGGAACTGACATAGAAGGCTTGCCTTAGGTCACAGCCAGACTAGCAGATCTCGGCACCTGCTCTGTAGAATCTTAAAAGCTTACGTGGAGGTCTTAACATGGTTCAGTCATGTATGTAGTCCAGATGCTCTCAATAACACTTTACTCTCTCAAGTCCTTGAAGTGGTTCCTAGTATGGGAACAGTGCACCTAATGTACATTTGTTCGACAGGGGAGGCAGTAAGGAGCCTCTGATTGCCTGGGTCTGACTTGCAGGTTAACTGGAGGTCATGTCCTCTTATTGACCTCGTCCAACAATTTCACTATTGAAGTACTGAGTACTGAAATTTGCTTAAACAAGTTCATGAGAATCATTTATTTTCTCTCCAAGAATCTAAGTCACTTCCTCATTTATATGTCAAGAATGCAATGTTTGGGGTAATCATTTAATCTAAGTATGTCAAAAATCTCAAGAGCACGGAATCTCCACAATTTTAAAAATATGTATAACTACGAGCAGGCTTAGTAGCTCAGACAACTGCACAAATAAGAATGTCTTTTCAGTGTCACTGTTGAATAAGAATAAAATTAATGTGTCTTTCTGAAATCTTTTTGTTCCACTGAAGTAATACAAATGGGTTGATGCATGTGGTGTAGCCAAGCTTTGTGTGTCAAGACAAGTTGAAAGAGCTTGGGGAGACTTTACAAACAAAACAATTTTGTTACCTGTCCATCATGTGTAGGAGCCATGGAAAAGCGTAATATTTACAGCACTGGATACTGTTTTGCTATAAAAGGTGAAAGCTAACTTTATTGTAACTCACTCATGTAGCCAGTAAAATTTTATTCAGGACATTCTCTGGTTAACTGTAGTCACCTGGCTTTTGTGAAGAAAGGAATATGCTAACAAAATGATAATTATAAACATCTTTTTATTTCTTAATTTTATAATAACATGTATTCATTTATCTGAATTCATTTGTGGATCACAAATAACAAGTCACTGAAATATAGAACATTGTCTTTGTTCTCTAGGTCAATGGTTTTCAATGTGTGATTTCCAGACCATTAGCAAAAGCTTCACCTGGAAACTTATTGAAAAGGCAAATTCTCAAGCCCTCCACCATTCCTATTGAATTGGAAACCCCAAAAGTGGCATCCAAAAATCTATGTTTTAACATCACTTCAGCTGATTCCAATGCACACCCAAGTTTGAGAGGCATTGCTTTAAGGAAGATATCTGCAAACTACTGCAGGAGACCAGCACCTACTTTTGTAAATAAACTGTTACTGGAGCACAGTTTGACCCATTTTTTTTCCCATATTTTCTGACTACTTGGGCACCACAATGGCTGAGTAGTTGCCACAGGGACCTATGACTTGAAGCTGAAAATGTTTACTGTGTCCCTTTAAGAAAACTCTGTTGACCCCTGCTGAGGGCATTGTAAGACAAGCTATATAATTAGTATTTGTGGCAAGAGTTGAGAAAGAAGTAACATTTGAAGATGGGATGGACAAGATCAGATTAATGAAATCAGCGGGATTTGGAATAGATTGAAACTGACGATTTGGTAACTTATTGTTATATGTTTTTTAATAGATTTTTGCTGCTTCACCCTGGGGAGGGATATACTTCTCCTTTCTAGTCTCGTTTGTATGACTTGCTTCAAAATATGGAGAGAAAGAACATTATTGTGTTCAAGCAGAATACTGAGGAATAAATATATGTTTGTACCCTTTTCATACAGAAGCTTTTCCATCACCCTGGGCTATTAAATGAAGAGGATATTGGAGTCTTAGCTATCCTAGGATGAATATGTAGTTCAAGAGGTCAATAAAGCTTTTATTTGTAAGTCATTGAGATTTTAGGGTCATATGTTACCACATAGGAAGCTAGTCTATCCTGACTGAAATAAGTAAGCAAAATTTAAAGTAACTAGAGATAAACTACTGCTAAAGCAAAAGCAATGACCGGAACAAGGCATTTAACTGGAAACTCAAAAATCATTTTTGTGGAAAGAACAATAAAACTAGTAGAGTTTCCTTAAGGAAACAATGGCCTGAAAAGTAGGAAATAAATATTAAAAAGAATTATGGCAGACAATTAAGGTTAAGGAAATAGAACTTAATTCTTTGGCAAAGGGGAGTCTTGGAGACTGTTTAGAAAAGGAATGACATCATCAAAATTGTGCAACAGGAAGATTACTCCATTGGCAAGAAAGAAACAGAAAGACAAAGGAAAATTCATCCTAAGGATGTGAAAAATTAAAATACAATGCAATATGGGCCAGGGACCAAAGCATTGTCATCCTTATACCTATATTCAATGAGTTAACAAGTTCAGTCAACTTGACTTCCTAAACAGGACAAAAATCATCATTTTATCTTTATCTACAACTGTAATTGTTTTGGTTCAGGCTTTTACCCTTCCTCCCTAGACGTTTGTATTCATTTTTTAAAAAGTATCTCTGTCTCTTTGATATGTCCGATATTGGTCAAAAATAATTGGTTAATTTTGCCTCATAGCTTTTTAAATCAAGGCCCCAACCAGGCTGATGGAACATTCCCAATCTCGTAGAAAAGGGAAAGGAGAGAGAAACCAGGAGATTCTCATTCAAACAATGATAACTCTTGCTTAGAAGTGAGGAACATCACTTCTGTTTATATTTCTTTGGCCAAAGAATGTTACAGACACATTATTAAGTGATGTCAGTGTAACAAAGATGCATAATCTTCCTAGAGGAAAAGAAGCATAGGAAGGGCCAGTGATTACTTTGAAGAGTAATACACTCTACCTCATTCTTCTCTGACCCTAAAACAACAAAAGATGAGGTTGCCTACCAGGTGGTTTGCATATCTACGGTAAAGATCATATTTCTTTCATCTTTCTTTTGCCATTTCATATGTAGTACTTATTGTTAAATTGAGATGATTTCAAACAGAAAAAAATATAAGAAATCGTATAGGAATAACTTAGAGGTCTTTATTAGACTATAGATGTAGACAGCAGAGAGAAGAAAAAAATCAGAGTGTTCAGTGTTTTAAATCTCAGAGATTATTCATCGTTGATTGTATTTTCTTAAAGCAGAGGATGAATCAAAGGTCCATGTGTGGGGCACCTGGGTGGCTCAAGCGTTGGGCTTCTGCCTTTGGCTCAGGTCATGATCCCAGGGTCCTGGGATCGAGCCCCACATCGGGCTCCCTGCTCTGCGGAAAGCCTGCTTCTCCCTCTCCCACTCCCCCTGCTTGTGTTCCCTCTCTCGCTGTCTCTCTCTCTTGGTCAAATAAATAAATAAAATCTTAAAAAAAAAAGTCCATGTGTACATAGTTTATGTACCAGTTGATCACCAGAACCAGTGTAAATAAAGGGGCCTGATCAAAGTGGCTATTGTGAGTAACATGGCTTAATTCCACTGGGATTTCTAGAGATGTATACAGAATACCTCCAAGAATTTTCCAATCAAAAGGCCAGAAACTCCTTTCTCTTATCACTCTAGACTACCCCTCTTTTGAGATATATACACATGTAGGCTCCCACCTATATTTTGAGATATATACACAGTGACTCCCACCATTCTTTTCAATGTAAAAGGAGACTGAGAGCTATAAGCAAAGACAAGCCATGGTCATTTGAGGGATGCACCATGAACAAGAAAGTGGATCACATCCACGTGGATCTGTCCTCTCAGCTGCAACTGAAATCAGAGAGTCTAAGGAAATGTAAGCTTGTCATCTGATATCCTAGGATAACAGTTATGTCAATAACAAGTGGTAGAAGAAGACAAATTTACAGAACTATGATGTCAAATATTTTGGGATTCAGATTAAGGCTGAATACCCAGATAAACTAGGATAAGCTGATAATTTGAAATAATTGGGACAGAAACTGCTACTGCAGAGTATGAAATAAGAGACTCAGCTACTCATCCAATAGCAATAATAAACACTATAACAGCTATTAGTACTAATAAATGGATTAATATTTACTGAGCACTTACTAGATGTCAGATGTAGGGCTAAATATTCCACATATATTTTCATAGTGTGAAGGTGATAATATTATTTTCTTCAGTTTAGAAATGAGAAAACAAAGCCATAGAGAAGTTAAATAACATATAATGATCATAAACATAGTAATCAGTGGAGTCAGGATTTGAGTCATGGTGGCTGAACTCCAGAGATCATTTTAATAATCACTAAACTCTAATGCTTGCCTTTAATATTTCTTTACTGCCATATGAATATGAAATCTGAATATAGCAGTTCTATAGTTCTTGACATAAATGGAAAAATCTTGATTATTAAGAAATAATATTTTTACCTCATGACCTGACTGATATTTTAATAAACCATTGAACACATAATGGTTGAATTATGTAGAATTGTTGAATTCTGCAATGTGCATTATTTTGTGTCGGGGTGAGTGGGAATGCAAAGTAATAAACACTGTAATCTCTGGAGACAAAAGAAAAAAGCTCCAGCCCTCAGGAATTTACAGCAACTATCTATTTTATCATCAACTATACATTAACTAAGCATTCTTACAATGAAATACTGTTTTGTCCCAAGATTATAAATACATCTCCATTAGAAACAGAAATAAATGTAACATTTGAAGAGGAAAAGTAGCAGAAAGCTTTGTTAGAAAACAATGAATTTCAGATTCAACAGAGTTGCAGAGATCATACCCACTATAGTAATTTTCTCACTGTCTTGATTAGAAATGCACATTGGACTAACCCCTATATGGAAGGAACTAATTATATTTTTTTAATTTTTTAAAGATTTGTATTTATTTATTTGTCAGAGAGAGAGAGAGAGAGAGCACAAGCAGGGGGAGCAGTAGAGAGAGAGGGAAAAGCAATCTCCACACTGAGCAAGGAGCCTGATATGGGACTCGATCCCAGGACCCTGGGATCATGACCTGAGCCGAAGGCAGACGCTTAATGACTGAGCCACCCAGGCGTCCCAGGAACTAATTTTAAAGACCATGTGTGTGTTTGACATTAAATATTATCTCATTTATGGGCGCCTGGGTGGCTCAGTTGGTTAAGCGACTGCCTTCGGCTCAGGTCATGATCCTGGAGTCCCGGGATCGAGTCCCACATCGGGCTCCCTGCTCGGCAGGGAGTCTGCTTCTCCCTCTGACCCTCTTCCCTCTCGTGCTCTCTATCTCTCATTCTCTCTCTCTCAAATAAATAAATAAAATCTTTAAAATAATAAATAAATAAATAAATATTATCTCATTTAAATGTCACAGTAGTGCAAGAAGATTTTTTATTGCCATTTTACAGATGCTATAACTGAGGCTCAGAGAAGAAAT
The DNA here is from genome assembly GCF_003265705.2 of Callorhinus ursinus. NCBI lineage: Eukaryota > Metazoa > Chordata > Mammalia > Carnivora > Otariidae > Callorhinus > Callorhinus ursinus. The sequence continues at coordinate 75,006,372 of NW_027397065.1, read as the reverse complement.
ACCTTTTGTTCAAGGTCACACTGACGATCAGTATCAGGATTCAGGACCATGATTCACACTCAGTGGATCTCATTCTAATGTCATTCGTTTTTTTCTCAAAATGATACCTGCCCAAATTGAATTATCTATTTACTTTCAATAACTTCTCCTTAGCCTGTGGGTTGCCATCAATCAGTAAAATCCCAACTCTCATCTTCCTACAAGCTTCTACTTCCCTTAATGGGAAAAATTTTTAGGAACAGCCGCGTCTATTACTGAATATGTGAAAGTGAGAAACACAAGAAATGTGAGTAATAGTAATATGTCCTGAGGTTGTTTGGAAAGACCACAGACTATAAGTTGTTTTAAACTAGGTGCTAAAAGATGAATCCGATTTGGATAGGTAGAAAGATTTACATATTCAGGCTTGAAGCTTCTGTAAACCTAGCCTAGTCTGGGTCTAGGACTTGTGTTATGGAAAACTCATAAATATATTATGTCAATATACATTTGACTATAAAATTAAGAGTTGTTTACTTTGGGGTCACCTGGCTGACTCAGTTAGTAGAACATGTGACTCTTGATCTTGGGGTTGTGAGTTCAAGCCCCATGTTGGGTGTAGAGATTACTTAAAAATAAAATCTTAAAAAAAATTGTTCATTTTTTTAATCTACTTGGAAGAAGAGTCCAATTTAATATTCATTTTTATAAAGAAAATTTAAGCGACAAAATTATTTTGGTACTCCGTGGTATATATACCTGGGTGTCAACTTCATGGTAAAAATAGTAACATTAACAACAAATTAACTGTAAATAAATCATAAAATAAGCATATAAATACATTAAATGTCATTGTTATCAGAGAATATGCACTCTAGAAATTCAAGCACATGTTAATAGATTAAGAGTACGTCATAAATCCCCCCAAATCTGAGTATTGTCTGTATTTAACACCTTTATATTTCTGGCTGCCTATAAGTTACATCTATCATAAATTTAAAAGATTAAAATTTTGTAACCTAATAAACATTTGAGATTTTAAAATTAAATTAAAATATATATTTTTTCTATGAAATCTATATAGAACTATTTTTTCTTGAATAAATACATCCTTGGTTCCAAAATATTGCTTAGTTTAACAAGCATTTCTCCCTTATAGATATTACATTGCTTTTAAAACAAAATCTACTTATTTCCAACAAAATCTACTTATTTCTTAATTAGTGGCTTTTACAATATATCTCTGGTATCAGATTCTCTAGAAGTATAAATACTCAAAATTGGATGTACTAAAATAATCATATTTAATGTATAATTCTAAAATGTGTTTTATATCAATATCCTATCTTCCATTTTTAATAGGTTTAATCTTTTTTTTAAAGATTATTTATTTATTCATGAGAGACAGAGAGAGAGAGAGAGGCAGAGGGAGAAGCAGGCTCCCAAGGAGCAGGGAGCCCGATGTGGGACTCGATCCCAGGACCCCGGGATCATGACCTGAGCTGAAGGCAGACACTCAACCATCTGATCTACCCAGGCGCCCCTTAATCTTTTTTCTATATGTATTTTTATAGTCCATTTATTTTTTAATTGGGTCGGCGACATTATCATTTGTCTTTACCATTTCCCTCTTTAAAAAAATACCTAAATAAAAGAACATATTTTAGTGTTTGTTGTGACATTAGGTTTTATCGTCAAATGTCTGCCATTGAAATAGAACAATCAGAAAGGAAGAAATCATTTTTTTTCAAAACCACACACAAGTCAAGAGGGAAAAAAAGGCAAAAAGAAATGAAAAGAGACTGTGCTATTTCTAAAATCCTCTGTTATTTCCAGATTTCTTTCTGAGCATCTGTGTGTGAGGTCAAAAATACATACCAAGAAACCTGCATCAATTTGGTCTTCAGCTATGTATGTTACTTACTTGCTCCTGGGACTCAGGTTGACTCTGAATGATACAATTAAACAATTACAAAGTGACTCCACTCTACAGAAACCTACCAACAGCTCTTGGAGGAGGTCAACGAGAAAGAGACTTCTGGTTCTACTGGGAGCCAGACCTGCAATCTGAGGTTAACCTTGCCTCCTCTCTGTCCTTGGAATGTGCCACAGTTCCCACAATTTTTCAAGAATGCAGTTCATCTGTTTTCGAGAACATGACCTTGAGAGAGCCAGGTGTTATTGCGACCATCTGAGAATATATGGGACTAAATACAGGTAAGGCCTCTATAGAAACTTTTAAGATCCTGGTGAGCCAGAGGATGCCAAGATCCACTCTTGTAGAGAAGGGAAACACGCCTCTTCTGTAAATTCCTTTGCTTTTTAAACCTGCCAGCTCGCAATATGGAGCGGCCTGCCTCTTTCTTAGGTCTCTCCTTGCTCACTGTGCATGGGATCAGTTTCAGATTTTACCTGGGAAACTCCTGAGGTTGTGACCCCAAACAATGAATCTTATTAGATAAGGTTAAATTTATAAATAAAAAGAATATGAAGGCAGTGGGCAAGTAAAGGTCATTTTCCTTGTTTAGTAATATTATCCACTCAGCTTTGTGTCAGAAGGGCTAAGACACAGTCCCAATACTCCCCTTGAAAATAATAAAATCTTCAAGTAGGGAGAGGTGGATAATTTTACCTCATCATAAAACAACAACAAAATAAAGATATAAAAATAAACCAGCACAATACAGAGAGCATCATTCTACTCACTCTATTCTAGAATGGACATACTGGATTTTCAGTTAAATAAAATAATATACAAACCTACTCTCCTTTGAGATGTCTGGGGGTTCTACATGATGAATAATCTTTTTTAAAGTTAGCGTAATTATCAAGGGAACCCAAAGATAAGCATAACTTCTGATAAATGGCCAAGCATATTTCATTCCATTTGCAATAAAAAGATTAGAACAAAGTTTTAAGGGATACGGAATATCATTACATTACAAAATGACACATTTTAGGACACCAAATTTGTTTTTAGATTTTATTTATTAATTTGAGAGAGAGAGAGCACAAGCAGGGGGAGAAGCAGGCTATCTGCTGAGCAGGGAGCCCAAAGAGATCATGACCTCACCTGAAGGCAGACACTGCTTAACCGACTGAGCCACCCAGGTGCCCCTAGAATACCAAATTTCTTTATTGTTTCTTAACTAAGATCTACAAGTCCTGGGTGATGAAGACCTGTCCAAATAGCTTCATGCATGAGTATAAACAAGAGTTTTATTTCAAGCTCTATATGATTAAAGTAAGATATGACTGCCCAAGAAAACAAAAACAACCCAAAGTATAATGAACAGAAATACTCAAAAAGACAAAATATTCAAAAATATTTGAAATATTGAATATTTAAAATACCCAAAAAGATTAAAGGAATACTGCCAAGACTGTAATGGAGAACTTGGGGAAAGCTTACTTGAGACAATAAGCACTATTAATTTCTGTGTCTTTATGTTGAATAAGCAACTAACTAGGTCTGCTGGGTTTCAAGGGCAAAATGGTAACTAGGGCAGAAGTTACAGTGTAAAGTTATTCTCTCTTATTGCTATTATACATGGTATGAACCATGGCTGGTTTTAGAAAAGAAAAGATTTGTTTTCCTACTAATATCAGATCAATAACATATATGCCTATGCCAGTTCTCATTTCCTTGACAGCTCCATTTTGAAAAAATCCTCACAATTCCTGAAGTCCTTTATTTGTAGCACCTTTATTGAATTATAATTTACAAGCCATAAAATTCACTCACTTTAAATGTACAATTCAATGAGTTGTGATAAATTTGTATAGTTATAGAACCATCACCACAATCCAATTTTAAAATATTTAAATCAGGGTCACCTGGCCGGCTCAGTGATTAGAGCATGTAACTCTTGATCTTGGGGTTGTAAATTCAAGCCCTACTTTGGGTGTAGAGATTACTTAAAAATAAAATCTTTAATAAAATATTCAAATCACTCAATATGATCCCTGGAACCAATTTGCAGTCAGTCAATCTTTAATCTCACCCCAATCCCAAGCAATCAGTATTTATCTCTATAGATTTGCCTTTTCTGTACATTTAGTTTAAGTGGACTCCTACAATATATGGTCTTTTGATCTGCTTTCTTGTAATTAGCATAATGTTTTTGGGTTCCATAATTGCTGCAGCATCAGTAACCCATTCCACTTATGCTGTTAAATAGTATTTTATTGTTTGCATGTACCATATTCTGTTTATCCATTCACCAGTTGATAAACATTGGATTTTTTCCACTTTTTGACTATTATAAATAATGCTCCTGAGTCAGGTATAAGTCTTTATGTGGACATATGTTTTCATTCTCTTAGAAATATTTCTAGGAATGGAATCACTTTTTCATATCTTACACTTATTATTATTATTTTTTAAGGAAACTGTCATACGGTTTTTCACAGTGATTCTAACAGTTTACTTTCACACCAGTAGTGTTAGAAGTCTCCAGTTTCCCATATATACTTTTCAACTGTTCATGTTGTCTTCCCACTAGAATAGTGGGAAGAAGTGGTATCTAGTGGTATCTTATTGTGATTTTAATTTACATTTCTCTAATGATTAATAATGTTGAGCATGAGTTTCCTTCCATGTGACTACCAACCATTTATATACATATATATTTTGGTGAAATGTACGTTTCAATTTTTGCCTCATTTTTATTTGTAATTTGTCTTCTTTTAATTGTAAGCTTTCTCTACATATTTAGAAAATTAAGAGAAATATAATTTGCAAATATTTTATCTCAGTATTTTAATTTTAATGTAAAATTTCTTTTTAATTTTGAAAAATTCTAAGTTATCTTTTTTTTAATATGGATTTTGCTATCAGTACTATTATCTCAGAACTTTTCACTTAACTAGAGGTAACAGAGATTTTTTTCCTAGATTTTCTTCTAATGGTTTTATTGTTTTAGATATTACACTTTAGAGTATGACCCATTTTGAATTAAAAAAAATTGTCATATGAAGTAAGTGCTAAATTAATCTTTTCATATGAGCTTATCCAGTCTCCCTAACACCATTTGTTGAAAAAAAACTACCCTTTTCTCATTGAATTGGCTTGGCACCTTTGTGGAAAATCAATTGAAGTAAAAGATGACAAATTCTACACACTATGAATATCTTAGCATTATTTCTCCCCATAAATATAAAGTATTTTTTACAGGAACAAATGAGGAAGATTAATGAATCTGCAGTATTATTTCTCCCATATCCACAGTTCCTCTAATGGCACAGAATCTGGGATTTATATAAAAACCAGAATAATTAAAATTTAGTGCTTAGTTATTTGGCATTAATTGTTTTATGTTGAAGCCAGAAAAATGATTTTCTGGTAAATCATGATTTTTTTTTTAAGTAAATTCTATGCCATACATAGGGCTTGAACTCGAGACACTGAAATCAAGACTAACACACTCTACTGACTGAGCCATCTGGGGACCCCAAGGCATGATCTTTTTAATGTCGTTTTTGGATATATCTAGTTTGAGGTTTTTCTTGCTGTTTCTTCTTCTTCTTCTTCTTCTTCTTTTTTTTTTTTTTTCCTACATCAGTGTTTAGAAATACAGTATGATTTTATTAAAATGTCTGAGTTTTTACTGTATTTCACTATATTTCCTTCCTGCACTTACCATTCAGTAGGTTAATTATGTGTTGACACAGTTTGAGATAAGAGCTATAGTCCACGTGGTAATAGGAGGACAGGGTATATTGGAGAGTGCCTTTTAAAATATTTGTGCTAAGAGCTGCTCCTTACAGTTGCCAAGTGAGAGATAGTACCCAACTTAAGATATTCCTCAGGGAATGGAGGGTGATCTTTAATATTACGGGCGAGAAAGCTGACTCTGAACTACTGTTATAGCAGCTTAATGGTTCCCAGTGGGAGATAGTTACAGGATTTATTTCTCACATGCTGATTTGGGAAAAGTCATGCTTGCACCCTTGTCATGTGTAAAGAACTTGTTCAGAATAAGTCATTCACTGGTACAGAGACTAAACTGAATGCTATACATAAAAATCAACTAAGGAGAGAAATAAAAAATAAGTTTCATTGGCTGAAATCTTAGTATTCTAAACACAAGGGAAATAAAAATGTACATGTGAGGGGCACTTGGGTGGCTCAGTAGGTTAAGTATCTGACTCTTTTTTTTTAAGATTTTATTTATTTATTTGAGAGAGAGAATGAGAGAAAGAAAGAGCACAAGAGGGGGGAGGGTCAGAGGGAGAAGCAGGCTCCCTGATTAGCAGGGAGCCTGATGGGGGACTCGATCCCGGGACTCCAGGATCATGACCTGAGCCGAAGGCAGTCGCTTAACTGACTGAGCCACCCAGGCGCCCTAAGTGTCCAACTCTTGATTTCTGCTCAGGTCATGATCTCAGGGTTGTAGGATAGAGTCCAGAGACAGGCTCTGTGCCCAGCGGGGAGTCTGTTTCAGATTCTTTCTCCCTCTCTCTCTGCCCTCCCGCCTACACACACACACACACACACACACACACACACACACACACACTCTGTCTCTCAAATGAATAAATAAATCTTAAAAAAATTTACATGTGAAATCAAATGCTAGGGTTAGATCAGTAAAGAAGCCAAATAAAGCTATGTGAAACCAGAAAATGAAATTAAAGAAAATAAGGAGGGAATGAAAGAAGGAAGAAAAGAAGAAGGGAAGGAAGGGAAGAAGGAGAAATGAAAGAAAGACAGCTACAATATTTGGCAATTGTATGAATTTTACAACTGGTAGATTGGGGTAGTCTTGATTTCTATTTTGTTCACATCTTTCTGTGTCCATTCCTTCAGTAGTCTCCATCTACTCTGATTCTTGTCTTGGACATTGGACATGATATGTCCAATGGTCAGTAGCAAATATGACACAGGTAATTGCTTGAAAAATACTTGCACATTGGAGCTTGTTCACTTTTGCTCTTAAGGCCTCTGCCAACTCTTCCACATGGAAAAATATCTATATATTTACTTTTCTGGTGAGTAGAGACCATATGAGGAAACCATATGGCATCTCAGCTAAATCATCTTCTACCAGCCATCTATAACTGAATGATCAGTAGATCATAAACTTATGAGCAACCTTGACCACAATCAGCAGAGTCTGACCCAGACTAGAGGAAGCAAGAACCCCCTAACTCACCCTGGAACAAATTTCTGACCTACGGAATTATGATCTAGATAAATGGCTGTTGCTTTTAGCTGCTGTAATAATTAAGCCACTATGATTTTTTGTGCAGCAAATACTAACACGATTTTCTTATTTTAGGTAAATATGTTAGGATTTTGTAGGTATTTTTTAATTAATTTTATTTTATTATGTTATGTTATTCGCCATACATTACATCATTAGTTCTTGATGTAGTGTTCCATGATTCACTGTTTGCGTATGACACCCAGTGCTCCATGCAGTATGCTCCCTCCTTAATACCCATCACTGGGCTAACCCATTCCCCCACCCCCTCCCCTCTAAAACCCTGTTTGTTTCTCAGCGTCCATAGTCTCTCATGGTTCGTCTCCCCTTCTGATTTCCCCCCCTTCATTTTTCCCTTCCTACTACCTTCTTCTTTTTTTTAACATATAATGTATTATTTGTTTCAGGGGTACAGGTCTGTGATTCAACAGTCTTACACAATTCACAGTGCTCACCATAGCACATACCCTCCCCAGTGTCCATCACCCAGCCACCCCATCCCTCCCACCCCCCACCACTCCAGCAACCCTCAGTTTGTTTCCTGAGATTAAGAGTCTCTTATGGTTTGTCTCCCTATCTGGTTTCATTTTTTCCTCCCTTCCCCTATGATCCTTTGTCTTGTTTCTCAAATTCCTCATATCAGTGAGATCATATGATACTTGTCTTTCTCTGATTGACTTATTTCGCATAGCATAATACCCTCTAGTTCCATCCACATCGTTGCAAATGGCAAGATTTTGGTTTTTATTTTGATGACTGCGTAATAGTCCATCGTGTATATATACCACATCTTCTTCATCCATTCATCTGTTGACGGACATCTTGGGTCTTTCCATAGGGGGAAAATAGTGTATTTACAAGGTTAGAGGGAGTGGCTATTGTGGACATTGCTGCTAAAACATTGGGGTGCATGTACTCCTTCAGATCCCTACATTTGTATCTTTGGGGTAAATACCCAGTAGTGCAATTGCTGGGTTATAGGGTAGCTCTAGTTTCAACTTTTTGAGGATTTTATAGGTATTTTTAAAGCAGATGTTCAGTAACTCATACATTTATTTTCAGAAATTATCATTTTTTATATTTCCTCTGTAGTTTTTAACTTGATTGATGATTTTAATATTGACTGCATAGTGACAATATACTAAGAGCAAATGATAGCACTTTTATTTTAGAATATATTCAGCTCCTGTATAAATAAAACTAACAATAATTTCATCATATTAACTAAGCAATCATAAGATTTCATGCACAAGCAAAATTGGTTTGAAGAAAAATTCCCATTGGCAGGCTTTAAATACATGACCAAAAACAATAATGGTGATAACTATATACCACATTGTTCCTTTTTGTAAGTTTCAAATATCAACTTAATTATATTCAGCCTGAAAATATATCATTATCATTTTTATTTAATCATACACTAATGCACATACATGAAAAGGAAATTATTACTTGAATTTTTTCAGCCATTTAGAATTATTTAAAAGGGGAAAAATTGTGTATTTACAAATTTAGAGGGAGTGGTAAAGAATGACAGTGTTTATTTGTTACACTAGTTATTTTAGATGTGTAGAATGGCATCAAAACAAATAATCTATTTGTGTATTATGAAATAGCAGCTCTGTTTTTCTCACTCCGATCACATTCTGTTTACATTTGTACCTTGGCAATAAATCATCTTCCTTAGAATGTACCTTTTTCTTTCATTTTCCCACACTATTTACATTCACTCAGAGGTGCCTCCTTGAAAATAATTTCCAGTCTCTTGAATTTTAGGATAGATTGTACTAATCACTTATTAGGTATTTGAAAATACTTGTGGAGTAAAACAGTTTTAGAAAAAAATAGCAAAAGATACATAGGAAAAGAGAATAGGAAAAGAACAGAAACTAAAAATAAAAATACATCTTTTGGTGGAATTTTAAAAAGAAATACAACTGATTACAAACTAAGTACCTCTTCTCTGCTATCAGCGCAAAAAAGTTAAAATGAATAGAAAGATGGGAGATGTGAAAAAAAAGAGTTCCTGGAAGTATGTAATCAATGTAGGTGTTAACTTGTTTTTGTTTGTATATTTTGAACAGGTAATACAGGTTACAGGGCATTATTGAAAAGGCACAAAATGGCGTACAGGAAAAGGAATTCCCCTCCAACTCTGAATTCTAATATTCAGATTTCTCTCCCAAAATGCTACCAGTGTCATTGTCTTTGATATTATTTTTTATAGAGATGTCTGAGTTCTCATAGTTCAGTTTTCTCCTTATCTATCCAAAGGATAGCTTTCTGTGCAAAGAAGCCAAACTTATGTTTTTTTCAGTAGGATTTTGATGGAACAAAAATCATAGGAGTTCTATGTTTTTGATCTAATAGAAAAGAGGAAAAATGAACTTCTCTAACATCTTTGATGTTTATAAAATCCATATAGCAAGTGTCCCAGAGCCCTACAAGGAATCTATCTCTCTCAGGTCAATTTTTGACCTCAAGAACTAAAAGAAACCTAGAAGCTTTTAAAAAAACATCCCCATGAAGTCAATTGTAAGATGTTTGGTTTCATATGAATACCTTAATAGTTTCTTTGGGTTTTGAAGAACAAACATTGAATATAAAATATTCCGTACATGTTATCTTATCGTGAACCCAGTTTCATTTGGCTTTTATAGAAATTCATGAAAGTCTACTTTCTTTTTATTTATAAGCAAACTGTTCCAAATCCTTCTTTCCTGAGATGTCAGAGGATTATACATCTCTGCCCGCTGCTCTATGCTAAGTAGTGCTCCCTATGGGAGGAATCTACCTGTCATACCATTGATCCCAAGCTTGCTCACGTGATTCTTTTTGACCAACGGGAAGGAAGTAGAAATTAGGTGTGCTGCATAGAAATAGGTACTATAAGGGCCATCACATGTTCTTGTCCTTGGTTTCGCCCTCCTTATGAGAATCCCAACACATGATCCATATAGGGCTTGTTAATTCAGTCTGGTTTCTGGTTTGTAGACACAGAACAGAGTTAAAACTGAGTTAAAGGTAACAATGACACTTAACATGTAAGCCACTGAAATGTTGGGACAGCTTGTAAGCATAACGCAATATAACAAAAGCTAACTGATGAAAAGTACTAAAAAATGTGATTTCTAAAAACAGCTTTTGCCTATTTTAAATGATATTCGTTTTATGGGTCAATATGTACCAGTTAAGGATTTTGTGTAAAAATAATACTTTTTTAAAGATTTTATTTATTTGAGAGAAAGAGAAAGAGAGCACAGGGGAGGGACAGAGGGAGAGGGAGAAACAGACTCCCCACTGAGCAGGGAGCCTGATGCAGGACTCCATCCCAGGACCCTGGGATCATGACCTGAGCTGAAAACAGATGTTTAACTGACTACGCCACCCAGGCATCCCAGTACTTTTCAGTATGAACAGAAGTATGGAATTTACTTCACCTTATTGAACCTCACTTAACCAGCTACGCAAAGAAACCAGCTACACAACCCGTGACTTCCATGAGCACACCCAGTCTTTGGATATTCTCACTAGCATTACTGATGTGTTGGTCTTGGTAGGCATGTGGGGATGCATCTCTGCCTGAGTTAGTCTGTGATCTATTCCTTGGCCTGTAAAGGCAAGTGCCACACACTCAGAACCCTCTTTTCTCCAATCTGTTCCAAGTCCTCTTGGCCTAGCTCCATTTCTGCCCCACTCCTGAATATCTTTTCTAAAGAATAATGGAAGTAAACTCCAGAATACCTGCCGAGACACTACTGTCAGACTTAGTTGATTGTCCACTTAATGCTTTGTTGGAGGTGCAGTAAATGGACGAGGCCTTGGCCTCTCTGCTACATATTCTGTCATTTCAATCTCCACATAGTTTGAGTATTCATTAACTCCCACACTTACAGCCCCTAGGTTAGAGTTATCTAAGTATATCTCAGGATTGCTAAACTTTTCATAGCTGTACCAACACAAGCCCAGGCACATAGTAAATATTTATTGATAAATATTGATAAATACTCAGATTATACTTACTTATTAATAAACTCCATTTGAAATGATTATGTAAATATAAGTATAGTTAGGTGCAATAGTCTCAGCTCATATTTCCCAATAAAATTTACAAAATGATGTACTGAGACTCCGACAACTATCTAAATATAATCAGCATGCATGATTTTTATGATATTTCCTTCCAAAATGGATAGGAGACAATAAGGGAGATTACTGGGGGAATATCGATTTGAATATTTACCCCTAGTTGTCACCATCATTTCACTTCTCAGAGGCTGCCTATACATTTTTTTAAATATTTTTGAATTTTTCTAAGTGTCCATGCATAAATTATCAGATTTCATTTTGGAATAGAGACCAATGTAAATTGTAAGTGTAAGCCATGACGTAGAAAGCCAAATACTGCATGTCAAAACAAGTTTACAGTTAATTATTACCTTTAACGTTTCCATTTCTATACCAAAATTAGGGTAATCAATTTTTAAAGTATAGTTGTAAGTATATACAGTAACACTGTTTTTTATTGCTTAGGGTGTGATTAACAATAGATATGATTTGATATAGACAGTGTCTCACAGGACAGTTTCAAATTTTTAGCCATTTTCCTCTTGGACTCATGTTCAGTTGTACTCTGTTCTAGGCAATAGTTATGAAAAACCTATTAATACAGCTTGTGGATACGATTTTTATTTCTTCTGGCTGAGGCCCTTTCTACATTAAATACTGAAATTACAATTAAATAGTACAGCTACTCATGAGGATTATGGCATATATTTGGCAGGAATAAACATAAGTAAGTGGGTTATTAGCAGTTAGGGCAAAACTCAGACATACTCCCTAGCTGTGTCAGGGACCCTCTCTCTAATGGATACTGTAGAGCATCAGGATTCTCATGTCGCCTTCTTTAGGATGAAACACTCAATTCCTCCAGTGACTGGAAGTATTGTCAGTCAACAGATCTCAACTGAGTATTTTCTTTTTTTTTTTTTTTAAGATTTTATTTATTTATTTGACAGAGAGAGAGAGAGAGAGAGAGCACAAGTAGGCAGGCAGGCAGGCAGAGGCAGAGGGAGAAGCAGGCTCCCCGCTGAGCAGGGAGCCCGATGTGGGGCTCGATCATGACCTGAGCCAAAGGCAGACGCTTAACCGACTGAGCCACCCAGGCGCCCCTCAACTGAGTATTTTCTTTATGAGACACCCTGAGCAGAAGTGAGCTATCTAGCCCATTTGGCAGCCCATATCCGACAATGGGTTATGGAGGTGAATAAGAGCCTGACCTACTTGCCTCAGTTGGTTTATTTCTGAAGAATTGTTCTGGCCCCAGAGTTCTTTATGTGCTTAATTCAGACTTTGGTGAAACTCTGCCCAATCCTAATTTACTCCCTAACAGATGTTTAACTTTGGGAGTACTTTTCAATAAACTTCTTCATGCGAGGAAATTTATTTATGAGATGAGAGGACTCTGCAGTTGCCATCCCTAGAATTGGCAGAGTTGACAGGTTTAAGCAGGTGGAAGATATTGACCTTTCTTCCTCCTGATTTTTATGTGGTATCACTCCTAACCCCTATCAGTTAGATGACCCTGTACCTTTAAGGATCACACCAGACATTCTACCAGGGCCTATAACACAGTTTGATGGGCTTCTTTTCAATGATCTCTGATCAGTAGGATTTGGGACGGGGGGGTTATACTTAAATGTCTGTTTTTAATGAAATTTCTTCAGTTTGCTTCTTTAACCTTGAATTATTAAAGGCAAGTTAACGTATTGCACAATAGAAACCCAAACATGTGATGCTGCAAGCACAAAACAAGGTTATTTCTTTCTTCTTTGCAATCTTCAACATGTGGCTTCCAATTACTCTACAGACATCACCATATCAGTCAGATAGGTGAAGGAGCATGGCAGAGAGTGCTGGGAGTTTTCTATGCACTGAGCTTACAATTGGACCACAATTAACCTCTACTTAGAATGCATTGGATAAAATTCCATTCTATGGGCATGCCTAATTGCAAGGAAGGCTGGGACTGGTTCCGGGAGAAAGGGGAAAACAGATCTTGACGGACAAATACTACTATCCACATCATACAACTCTATCTGGTAATACTGAATTTGTTGAGTTATTTACCAATCTGGAAACACCTTGAGTAGTAAACACAAAAGAGATTTCAAATTAGAAAAGGGTCAAATGAGAATCAATGCATTTTTAATGTCTGTTCTCATAATGCTAGAATACTATGTGCTAATATATTTCAAAGTTTTCTGGCAAAATGAGCATTTATCAAGGGATAACTTCAAGCCTGTTCTTAAACAGACTAAGATCTTGAAGTATTGCTGTCTTTCCCCTTTCAATTTACCTTTAAAACAAATAGATAATATTACAATTCCAGGCAATTTACAATTATAATTACCATTTCTGTTGATTAAAGAGCTCAAGAAGCCTGGGAGAGCATGGAAGTACTTTTCTCTGGGGATTATAAAATGTATGTGCTGAAAGGACACATCTCTGACCTGCCTTTATGGGATGACTGAGGGATCCAGCAGCTTTGTTATGAAGTGGTATAAGATACTTGATCTTATAGTAAAACTGAAAAGAAGGTGACCACTTCATACAATGTTGTCAAGGGTTTGGAGACACAAGATAAACTTTTTTTTTTCTTTTTATGATAAAAACACATAAAATAAAATTTACCATGTTAACCATTTCTAAATGTACAGTTCAGTAGTGCTATGTATATTCATATTATTGTACAGCTAATCTCCCAAACTTTTTCATTTAGCAAAACTGAAACTCTATACTATTAAACAACAACTCCCTGTTGCCCCCAGCCCCCCTGCAACCCCTTCTACTTTCTGCTTAAATGAATTTGACTACTCTAGATACCTCATAGAAGTGTCATAATACAATATTTTTCTTTTTGTGACTGGCTTATTATACTTAAAAAATATTTATGAACTATTATACTTTAAAAAAAATTTCTGGCCAACTTTATCCAGAAAAACAATAAATAGAAATTTTAAAAGTATGTATAAGGAAGATAGAGAGCTGGGAAGAAGTCTACAGAAATTATAAAGAAATGAGAAATTGGACCTGCTATTGTCACAGGTGAAATTAAAACTCACGGATCTGACTAGCCTTAGTCTCTCACCTACAGGAAAGATCAGAGGAAGAGACCAGAATGTACACTTGTGGATGGGATGTGAGACTTGAGTGCTGGAGGCCACACATGTCCCGGGCACTCGCCAAGTTCACCTCAGGGAGTACAAATTCAGTATTACTAGGTAGAGTTGTATGATGTGGATAGTAGTATTTTGGCTCCAGTGCTGACTCTAGGGAATCCTGTGTCTGTGTTTTAAGTCAGTAACTCACACAAGTAAGTCTGTACCTATTGCTCTTTGTGAAAATCTCTGTGTGTTTCCTAAGGGCCAGTGACTTTTATATCTTCTTTCTCAGGTTATTGAGCTGCATGGGTAGACTGAAGCCAACCCAGAACTATTGCCCCTTTTCAGTTATTCTGCATAACATTGGAAAGGACAAATGCGTGAACAGCTCTCTTAGGTTCAAAGGCAATTGCATTTTAGTTAATCTTGTGAGGTACTTTCTCAGATCCTCTCTCCATGCATAGCCTCTTCTTCCTTAGAATCAATGCATGCCAGGGCCCCTGGGTGGCTCAGTCGTTAAGCATCTGCCTTCGGCTGGGGTTGTGATCCCAGGGTCCTGGGATCCAGCCCCACATGGGGCTCCCTGCTCAGTAGGGCGCCTGCTTCTCCCTCTCTCACTCCCCCTGCTTGTGTTCCCTCTCTTGCTATCTCTCTCTCTGTCAAATAAATAAATAATATCTTAAAAAAAAAAAAAGGAATCAATGCATGCCTCCAAAGTCAGGATCCATAATTTTGAATGAGGTATCCCATTTCTTTCTTTTTTTAAATTTAAATTCAGTTAGCCAACATAGAGTAGAGTACATCATTAGTTTTTGATGTATTTTCATTATTTCTAGGTTTTTGGAAAGAGGATAGGGAGCACATTTTCTTGTTTGGCGCCGTGTTTGTTGAAGTTTGTGCTAAGCATCCAGAGTATGGGTGGATTTTAGAAATATTCTACAAAGTTGGTTTGCTGACTCAACCAGTGCCGTGACACAAAAAGCAGAGTCAAAGGTCATCTGTACGGAACCAAAAGCTAGTTTATGGAACATCTGTCCAGTCATTAGTCATAGAAAATTACAACATGAGGGTTTAGCTCTTATAGGTGCCTGATGAAAACGGAAGCTCTCTTCTGTTAGAAACATAATAAAGTCCCAAATCTTATAGCTTATAAATGAAAGATATTTCTTGAAATTTGCCCAATTTTTTAAAAGATTTTATTTATTTGAGAGAGAGAGTGAGAGAGAGAGAGAGAGAGAGCATGAGTGGGGGGGAGCGCAGAGAGAGGAAGACGCAGACTCCCCACTGAGCAGGGAGCTGGACATGGGGCTCGATCCCAGGACCACAGGATCATGATCTGACCTGATGGCAGACGTTTAACCGACTGACCCACCCAAGTGCCCCAAAATTCGCCCAAATTTAACACAAATCATAAAATCTAACATAAAGTTACCATTAATGAGTTGTGTAGCTAGAAGGTAATTTTCTAAACCACAAATTTTTGAAAGGAAATATTGTATAATATATATATTATTTTTCCAGTTTTATCGACACCTAGTTGGCATAGATCACTTTTTACCTTTAAAGTGTACGGCATAATGACTTAACTTACATATATTGTGAAATGACTACCATAGCAAGTTTAGTTAATTTACATCCATCATCTCATATAGATATAAAAGAAAAAAGAAAAAGACAAAACGATATTTTCTTCTTGTCATGAGAACGCTTAGGATCTATTATTTTATACATAATTATATTACAATATGCTATTTGAAGAAGTGATCAGAAATTATGCAGATGAACATTTAGGAAAACATTTTATTATAAAGGAATGTGACAGACAAATATTCATTTTGTAATTTTTCTTGAGTTTTTTAATTTAAAAACATTGTTGCTATATCTTTGCTTATCCTAAAAAAAATCCACTTTCCTGCCTAATTTTATATTCATAATTGTGTATTCTTTTTCTTATACACACCCCCCAAATTGTTTAATGTTTTCCCATAATTTCTGGAAGTATATTAATCTATATTACTTCCTATTTTTTCTTCTCCTTTGCTGTCAAAAATAAGCCTCAGAGGTGATTTCTCTTTCAATGGCAGAAACTGAAACAACAACAACAAAAATAATTAAAAAACCAACTTAGAGCAGAATGGACTGATTAAGAAGCAAAATTGAAGAGTGAGTTTTTCTATTCTTGCATACTAAGTCAACCTTTTACCACCGTTGCTACTCTGAGTGGAGACAAGGACTCCTCTTGAGCCCGAAGGAAAGCTCCATCCTTGACCCAAATGTAGCCATCCTCCACTAAGCCCTCCTTTTGAGTAGGCCTTCTCCTTAACCTTGGCCCTGGCCTGTTGAGCCCAGTTTTAGTAAAGAATCCCAAGAAGATAGTTGAACAAGAATCTCTTGAGGCACCTGGGTGGCTCAGTCATTAAGCGTCTGCCTTCGGCTCAGGTCATGATCCCCGGGTCCTGGGATTGAGTCCCGCATCAGGCTCCCTGCTCCGCGGGAAGACTGCTTCTCCCTCTCCCACTCCCCCTGCTTGTGTTCCCTCTCTCGCTGTGTCTCTCTGTGTCAAATAAATAAAATCTTAAAAAAAAAAAAAAAGAATCTCTCAACCCTTGGTATCAAATTAAGCTCTTCTTCTCCCACCCATCATTGATGTCTAACCAAGTTTCTCTTAGTAGTAAATTTCCATCCATTGACTCCTCACCATGCCTCTTGGTTGTAAATCCCTAGATGTTCCTGTTACATGGTAGTTGAGTTCACTCTCTCTCCCCTGTTGTTACAGTCTTAAGCAAAGTCTTCCTTGCCTGTTTAAATAGTCTGATGTGATTTTTCTTTTACAATAGCCCTGTAAAAGAACTGAACACAAGTAACACATAGATTAGGACTCAAGCTTGGAAACTGAGAACCCCAGCTGACTTGCAGACCTACAGCCTGAAGCTGAGATGCCCCAACTTACCCAGACATCTGTGAGTGTGAAAGAGGAAAAAAGAAAACATATTAGTTATATGCCATTGCGTTTGGGGGGCTTTGTTTAATAGCTCACTGACATAGACATCTATGGAACAGACTATCTATGCATGTCTTTTGTGTCCTGAGAAGGGAAAAATACATGTGGGATAGAACATAGATGTACTGATGAGGATAGGATCAAAATGGAATTGAAAAAAATTATATTGAGGATTTCTCTACCAGATGATATTACAAGAAGTACTCATTATTGTTACATTAAGATATATATGGCTAAGTAATTCAATCATATCTGTATATATATATATATATGCCATTATATATAATATATGTAATGTGTGTGTGTGTGTGTGTGTGTGTATATATTCCATTATACTTGCATTATATATGTATATATAATGCAGTCTTAAAAGAGGATGAAATCTGGGCACCTGGGTGGCTCATGAGGTCAGTTAAGCATCTGCCTTCCGCTCAGGTCATGATCTCAGGGTCCTGGGATCGAGTCCCCTGTCGGGTTCCTTGCTTAGTGGGGACTGCTTCTCTCTCCCTCTGCCTGCTGCGTCCCCTGCTTGTGCTCTCTTTCTCCCTCTGACAAATAAATAAATAAAATCTTAAAAAAAAAAAAAAAGGATGAGATCTTGCCATTGGTGCCAACATGAAAAGACCTAGAGGGTATTATGCTAAGTGAAATAAGTCAGACAGAGAAAGACAAATACCATATGATTTCACTTCTATATGAATTCTAAAAAAATAAAACAAATAAACAAAAAATGCAGAAGCAAATGCATAAATACAGAGAACAACTTGGTAGTTGCCAGGAGGGAGAGGAATGAGGGATGGGCAGAGGGAGTGAAGGGGAATGGGAGGTACAGGCTTTCAGTTATGGAATTAATAAGTCATGGAGATGAAAGGCACAGCAAAGGGAATTCAGTGAGTGGTACTGTAATAGTGTTGTATGGTGACAAACTGTAGCTGCACTTGTTGTGAACATAGCATAATGTATAGAGATGCTGAATCACCATATTGTACGCCTGAAACTAATGTAACGTGGTATGTCAACTATAATAATAATAGTAATAATAATAATAATAATAATTACAAATGAATGTAAAAATAATGTTTCTGAACAATAGCTGTGTAATGAGGACTACTTGGAGGATTTTGTTTCAAATCTTTAATTCTTGAAAATCCTGGATGTTTCAGTAAATATTTCATGAGATAAATGATGCATCATTTCATTGTATTGTTCATGCATTGTTTCATCGTTGCATCATGGTTTTGGACATTTTAGAAATGCTGCTTTTAAAGTATGTAAGTAAGTTCTTAAGTGAAAGTAAAATTTATTTGAATTTTATTTGGGGAAGAGTATAATCAGTCAGAAAACAAACTCACTAATCTTGAGAAAATACCTTAAACTTACCTGGTCTCTCAGGCTTTTCACAGAGAAGATGAGGGAAGTTGGACAGTTTTATTTCATAATCCTTCCCAGGTCAATAAATTTGTTGTTCTTCATATTTATTCTGAGCACTAACTGAGCACAGTATCATAGGTGAAATCTAAGATTTACAATCTCTGACCCTAAAGAGTTAGAGCGTGGCTAGGTAAAAACAAAACTCTGTATACCAGATAATGAATAATATGTGTTAAATTGTATGGAATGGAACAGACTATCTATACATGTCTTTTGTGTCCTGAGAAGGGAAAGATACATGTGGGATAGAATAAAAGAATAAATCACGATGACAAAAATTCTCTGCATTCACTTTAGGAAGATAAAATAAGAATGGCTAATGTCTGAACAGTACTCCCTTGGCTGGCAGGAAGGTTTCTCTACATCCACTCAGGGTTGGTAGCATACCTGGAATTTTAATACATCACAGCCAAACAGCACTATTGATATTTCTGCTTAATGAAGTGCCCTTTATTGAGAATCCTGCCCCTTGCAGTCTCAGATAAAAAGAAAGATAAATTCAATTCCGATATTTGAAGAACAAGGTTATTACCTTTTCTTCTAAAAACTTGTTAGGATAACATACTGCTCAATAGGACTAAAATAATGAGTTGCTCATTTTTTCTGTGCTGTGTGATATCAGTAATTGTTAACTATTTTCCTATTGCAGTTCTTTCTTTTTTAAAGATTTTATTTATTTGTTTGACAGGGAGAGATACAGCGAGAGAGGGAACAGAAGCAGAGGGAGTGGGAGAGGGAGAAGCAGGCCTCCTGCTGAGCAGGGAGCCCGATGCGGGGCTCAATCCCAGGACCCTGGGATCACGACCTGAGCCGAAGGCAGAGGCTTAGCGGCTGAGCCCACCCAGGCGCCCCTCCTATTGCAGTTCTTGTCACAACATAAGAAAAAGGATATGGAGGAGACTGAACAGCCACTGATTGATGCTAATTTTTTGAATATATCATTACTTATATAGTATGGATGATGAAAAGGATGCTTCTTTTTTTTTTCTGTCGGGACGTAGCACAAAATCTATATAGTATTGGGAAATTAATTTAGGGTATGGATACATGTTCACCAAAAAGAAATGAGGATATAACTTGCTGTACATGATTTTTAAATGTTAATTTAATGGCTAAAATTTCCATATATATAGTTTTAATATTTATTTCTGTTCAATTCGGCTACATTGCCAAAATGACAAAGGTCATTTTTTCTCTATAAGTCAGAAGTGTAGAACTAAACTTTGTATTATCTTAAATGGTTACTGTAACATTTAGACAAATGTAGGCCCCTCATTCACAGTGTGCAGCTCAGCTTACAAATAATGAACAGAGCGCTCTTCAACACAGTGCAGAAACTAACATGTTCAATGTTTTAGATATATGTAGGAGACTTCAACACTTAGATCAAAATCATTTTAATCTACAGGTTAATTAGATGAAAACACAAAGACTCAAAACATTACATAATTTTTTCTTTTTTTTCCCCTTTTGATATATCTTGGGAGATATCCCCAAATTTAGACACTTAACAATCAAATGTTCTTTCCAGATCCCATGTCTTTACATAGTTTATGCCCTATTAGCAATTCTCTTTAAGCATAAATTTCTTTGGCCTATCTTATTCTTTTTTAAGGAATTATTTCTTACTCCAGATTTTATTGCTCTCATTATTGACCTAAAATTTACCTCTCTTTTAAATCCCAGAAGGTCTGTTTCCTTCTATCTTTCTTCCTTGTTATAGACATTGTCTTATTTCTTTTAATTACACAAATAAAACATGCATCCATAGCCTTAAAATATTACAGCCAATTCTGTTTTCTCTAATTACCAAATCCCATTCACTCCATTCTTCAGACACTATCAATATTCAGACCTTTTATTGCTGATCTTTTTTCAATATGGTCTTATAAAAAATACACTTCTGATTTCTTCATTAGTTTTCCTTAAATGTTGTCATAATATACATATTATTCTGCAATGTACCTGCTCACTTGCAATATATTTTGGGTCTTGGCAGTACAAGTAGACTATCTGTATAAATATTTCTCTAAGGTATAAACTAAGAAGTGGTCTTTTAATCAAGTACAATTTATTGTATGAATAAATGCAGCCGCTAAGTAGCCCTCCAATGTGGCTTCTAAATATATACATTGCCACCAGTTCCTTTTTGAGAATACCCACATTCCCACCACATTGTTAATATTTGATAATATCAAACATTATAATTGTTTTTATCTGATATCATAATAATGCTATTTGTATTGTTTTAATTTGTATTCCCCTATTTTGAATAACACCTGAAAACATTTCCTTTGTTTATGCTTTATTTTATTTCTTCTTTGTGATTTGCTTGCTCTATCGTTGTCCTTTTTTCTTATTACTTAGGTGTTTTTATTTATTTTTATTATTACTTATACATATCTTTATATATTCTAGATACTCATCCTTAGATGGCTTTATAGAATGCATTTATTTTATTCTGGTTTGTCATTTATATTTAATTTTATATAATTTTTTTAATTCTGAATTTTAACATTTATCCTTCTATTCCTTAATTATTTTGTTCACACATCTTACAGTGGACAATGTAAATGTGTGTATGTGTGGGGTATGTGAGTATAAATGTGTTTCTGATCATTTCCTTGTTTTCTACATTTACTTAGAAAGCCTTCTGGTCTTTACTGACACATAAGTAAATTGATATAACAATACTATGTTGTTTTAATATTTTAATTTCTGACAGAGATATCTCATATGACTTTATTTTGCATAATTTTATAGCGATCCTTTTATAGTTATTATTACATATGCATTTTGGAATAATTTTATGATAGAAACTGTTCATTAGATTTCACTGAAATTGATACAATATTTGGGAGTAATTAATATATTTATTTGTGAGGGTTCTTTTAATTTTGTAATTTCTAGGTAGATGATTGTGTAGTCTGCTAATATTATCATTTTGGCATTACAGTAAATATCTTATTTACTCTTTTCATTCTTATTGTATTGGTTAGGCCACAAATAGAAATTACATATCATTGAAAATTTAATGGAAAAGCTTTTAATATTTCACAAACAGACATTATGCATGCCATAGCTTTCTCATGGATATACAGTTTATCAACTTTGATAAATATCCTTATATTTTTGTTTTTAATAGTCATTTGTTTGATTCCTTGTTAGAATACAGGATAAATACTGTATTTCAAAAGCCATTTTTTGACACCAATTGAGATGATCACCTTGGTTTTCTCCTTTAATCAAAATGGTGAATTATATCATGTTTGCTGATTGAACTCTCTTGACTTCCTCAATGAATCCAGATATGAAATACAGATTTGTAGGATCTCTGTTTTATGTTTTTAGTAGTTATTATTTAGAATATGAAATTTTTGGCTTCAGTATCTAAGCAAATGTGACTGTCATGAATATAGATACACAACACTCAATCTCCTTCACTTGGACCTAATGCTGGGAGTGATGAAAGCAATCTGTAGCTGTTGGCCCCTTTATGGATCACCTCAGCTGTGGTTACCTCATCCAAGGACAGTATCCTCCCAGGGTTAAGGGTTTATGTCCTCCAGTGACTGACAGTGGCAAGAGTAAGAATGCCAGGCCATTTTTTAAAAAATTTTATTATGTTATGTTAGTCATCATACAATACACATTAGATTTTTTTAAAAAGATTTTATTTATTTATTTGAGAGAGAGAGAGAGAATGAGAGATAGAGAGCATGAGAGAGAAGAGGGTCAGAGGGAGAAGCAGACTCCCCGCCGAGCAGAGAGCCCGATGTGGGACTCGATCCCGGGACTCTAGGATCATGACCTGAGTTGAAGGCAGTCGCTTAACCAACTCAGCCACCCAGGCGCCCCATCATTAGTTTTTGATGTGATGATCCACGATCCATTGTTTTCATATAACACCCAGTGCTCCATGCAGTACGTGCCTTCCTTAATACCCATCACCAGGCTAACCAATCCCTCTCCACCCTCCCCTCTAAAACCCTGTTTGTTCTGAGAGTCCATAGTCTCTCATGGTTCTTCTCTCCCTCCGATGCCCCCCCCTTCATTTTTCCCTTCCTTCTCCTAATGTCCTCCATGCTATTCCTTATGTTCCACAAATAAGTGAAACCATATGATAATTGACTTTCTCTGCTTATTTCACTTCGCATAATCTCCTCCAGTCCTATCCATGTTGATGTAAAAGTTGGGTATTCATCCTTTCTGAAGTCTGAGTCATATTCCACATAAAGAAGACCACATCTTCTTTTTCTGTTCATCTGTTGAAGGACATCTCGGCTCCTTCCACACTTTGGTTATTGCAGACATTGCCGCTATGAACATTGGGGAGTATATGGCTTTTCTTTTCACTACATCTGTGTCTTTGGGGTAAATACCCAGGAGTGCAATTGCTGGGTCATAAGGTAACTCTATTTTTAACTTTTTGAGGAACCTCCTTAAAGTGGTTTTCCAAAGTGGCTGTACCAACTTGCATTCCCACCAACAGTGTAAGAGGGTTCCCCTTTCTCCACAACCTCTCCAACATTTGTTGTTTCTTTCCCTGTCCATTTTTGCCATTCTCAGTGGTGTAAGGTGGTATCTCAATGTGGTTTTGATTTGAATTTCCCTGATGGCTAATGACGATGAACATTTTTTCATGTGTCTGTTAGCCATTTGTATGTCTTCTTCAGAGAAGTGTCTTTTCATATCTTCTGCCCACTTTTTGACTTGATTATTTGTTTTTTGGGTGTTGAGTTTGAGAAGTTCTTTATAGATCTTGGATACCAGCCCTTTATCTGTAGTGTCATTTGCAAATATCTTCTCCCATTCTGTGGGTTGCCTCTTTGTTTTGTGGACTGTTTCCTTTGCTGTGCAGAAGTTTTTTATCTTGATGAAGTCCCAGAAGTTCATTTTTGCTTTTGTTTCACTAGCTTTGGAGATGTATCTTGAAAGAAGTTGCTGTGGGCGATGTCAAGGAGGTTACTGCCTATGTTCTCCTCTAGGATTTTGATGGATTCCTGTCTCACATTGAGGTCTTTCATCCATTTTGAGTTTACCTTTGTGTATGGTGTTAGAGAATGGTCCAGTTTCATTCTTCTGCATGTGGCTGTCCAATTTTCTCAACACCATTTATTGAGGAGACTGTCTTTTTTCCATTTTGAACCGATATGAGAAAACTCAGCTAAGCTGTTTTTTTATTTTTTTATTTTTATTTTTTAAAGATTTTATTTATTTATTTGAGAGACAGAATGAGAGATAGAGAGCACTAGAGGGAAGAGGGTCAGAGGGAGAAGCAGACTCCCTGCTGAGCAGAGAGCCCGATGTGGGACTCGATCCCGGGACTCCAGGATCATGACCTGAGCCGAAGGCAGTCACTTAACCAACTGAGCCACCCAGGCGCCCATCAGTTAAGCTGTTTTGACTCCAAAGTGCCCCATTGGGTTCATCTGAGCCTGTCATTCAGACTACTTCACAGCTGAACCTTTCCCTCTGCAATGCTACTTCTTTCCCATTTTTTCCATAGGAATTAGTTCCAAGGCTACTCCCTAGTAAGCATTCCAGACAGTAATCTCCAACTCAAGTTCTGCTCTACAGAAAATCCAACTTGTGAGAGTTGCTGTCAGAAGTTGTCTCAAAAATAGGTAATGAGATAAGATTTGGGTCCTGGGTCACTCAATATCAAGCTGAAACTGGGGGCCCGATCACCAGTGGAGAACTGGATGGTATAGCTTGGGAAGAAATACATTAATTGGAATGATGTACAGGAATGTAGA
The DNA here is from genome assembly GCF_003265705.2 of Callorhinus ursinus. Classification (NCBI taxonomy): domain Eukaryota; kingdom Metazoa; phylum Chordata; class Mammalia; order Carnivora; family Otariidae; genus Callorhinus; species Callorhinus ursinus. The sequence goes on along the minus strand of NW_027397065.1, from coordinate 74,981,831 downwards.
ATATATGGGAATATATTAACGATAAAGACAATGGCATTGGATGGAGATGAATACACTGAACTGATGCTAGGAAAAAATATGAAAGGCTAGAGTAATTAACAAGCAACTTTATAGCAAATATGAAAGTCAAAAAGTCTCTTTAATATAAATGGACTCTAATCTCTAGTGAGAAGGCAGGCAAATTGAGAACTAGGATCAAGACTTATTTTTGAGTTAAACTATAGATCAAGGCAAGTTGATTATGCCAAAGTTAACAACCTATTGGGTAAGACTAGGACTCTGTTACATGGGATGCATATATCAGTGTTGAGTCCCTGACAAATCAGTTGACAGCAACAGAGACAAATATTGAATCCTGAAATGGCAACATTCTTTGTGAGATCCAGTTGACCGTAGGGCGGGCAAGCTGACTACTGAGTCTTTTTTACCTTGGAAGAGCCAGGGGTTTACTCTAAGGTATTAACAGCTTTTCCATGTATGGATTTTCTTTTCAAAATCCTACTATTTGAGGGTTTACAAAGGGTTTATTTGACTGGAACAAGATCTTATATAACATCAGAGAACACATTTTTCAGAAAAGGAAGAATAGAAGTAAGTCCAACACTATTGGATGCATTAGCTGTAATGCATATCAACTGCTAAGAAGCTGCCAGTCTAATAGATGGTTGGAACATCTTACTGAAAGCACACTAGCTCTGAAGTATCAGAAGTGATACAACAATGAGGAGTGATCCTCCAGAATTTAGGATACACATTGAATAAAAAACCTTTATAAGGTTTGGTGTCTTCCATAGGAAGAATATATAATTCCATTAACCAAGAAAGGGACGGAGTATCCCTGCTTAAGTGTCCCTGTCCATCATCCACTTGGAGAATGTGTGCTCTCTGTCCCACGATTCTGTTCTACAGCTTTAGAGGTGGTGGGCCACAAAAGGGAAAATACTTCTACCAGGAGACACAAGAGACCCATTTAACCTTACAACTCCTCAAGAGTGCTTTGGACACCTTTGTTTAAGGATAAGTAGAAAATAAGAAAATATTGTCTTCACATCAGGAATAGATCCTGATCCTCACAAAGAGAATGAACTTCTGTTAAAAAATGGGAGCAGGGATAATACATATGAAACAGACAATCCACTTGGGGTCTTTTACTCCTTCCTTTTCTTATTGTGATGCTAAATGGACTTGTGCAGCTACTTGACCCTTAGAAAGACATGGTCATGACGTGAGGCTCAATACTTTGGAACTGAAGTTCTGGGTGAGTCTAGAAGGTAGCACACAGAAACCAAAGGAGATATTATCTGAGTATGAAAGCCATCTGGGTTAAATAGTGGAGGAAGGGGATGGTGAGCATCTGCTGCAGTGCCAAGATCAGCTGTAGCAGTGGGAATGTCTTCCATCTATTACATTTACACTGGAAAGGGAAGCCCACTTGAGTCTTGTAGGAGCTGCTCCTCAAAAGTATGTAGATAAGTGGATTCGAGAATCACAGGGGTGGACTGTGACGGGAATGAAGATGTGCCATCCAATCCTCCTTCAAGGAAAAACTTGTTGCCCAGATGCTGGAAGTGATACCAGTGGGCAGCCTTTGGCTGTCAAACCCTTCAGGGATTTCCTCAACTTCAAATCCACTTCACCCAAGGTCATGCCTTTCCTGGACAGCCCAAATGCAATGACTATTAGAGGCAGGCATCCAAAGACCAGGATATTTCAGTCCAATACAAGATAGCTGAGGTAGAATATTTAGCTCCAGAGCTCCCCATAAATTTACCTGAGTTTGTAGTTCACATGTACATCATTCTATCTCTCTGTAAAATCCTCCCCTCCCATAGATATTGATCCCAAGATCATTCACTAATAAAACTCCTCCTTACCAAATACCACTTCAGAGTCATTTCCTGGAGAATCTAATTAACAACAAAGATAATGATCTATATTTATTTCCTTTGTTACTCAACACCAGTTTTGTTTTCTGCATATTTAATAGTTTTATTGCAGAAAATATGAAATATATACAAATAAATAACCACTATATGCCCATTACCTAATATCAAAATTATCAACATTCTGCCATCCTTTAAAAACATATATACCTCAGGGAGCCTGGGTGGCTCAGTTGGTTAAGCTTCTGACTTAGGCTCAGGGCATGATCTTATGATCCTGGGATCAAGCTCCCCATGTGTCTGGCTGTGTGCTCAGCAGGGGGTCTGCTTTTCTCTCTCCCTCTGCCCCTCATTCTCCAGCTCATTCTCTCTCTCTCTCTCTCTCTCTCTCTCTCTCAAATAAGTAAATAAATAAAATCTTTTAAAATTTTAGAAAAATTAAAACATATATACCTCCAGTCATCTTCTTCAGTTTTGTTATCATAGATATTCTATACTTATAAAATGAAGTGGGTAACATCTCTTTTCTTCTATAATTGAAAAAAGTTTGTGTAAGATAATAACATACACTGGATTGTGTCTCCTCAGTATTCGTATGTTGAAGCTCTAACCCCCAATGTGATTATATTTGGAGATAGGACTTATAAGGAAGTAATTAAAGTTAAGTGAGGTTATTAGGGTGGGACCATGGTCCAACAGAATTAATCTCCTTATAAGAAGAAACAGCAGAGAGCGCTGTGTCTGCATATGTGTGTGCCTGTGTACACACACTAAGAAAAGGCCATGTGAGAACAGATTAAGAAGGTGGTCATCTGTAAAGCAGGAAAAGGGCTCTTACTGGAAACCAGCTGGAACCCTGATCTCAGAATTTCAGCTTCCAGAACACTGAGAAAATAAATTTTTATTGTTTAAGCCACATCGTCTTTGGAATTGTGTTATGGCAGCCTGAGCTGACTAATACAGATTTTGGGACATAGACGTGCTATAACAAATACCTAAAAATGTGCAAGTGATTATGCAGGTGAATAAGAGGTAGAGGCTGGAGGAGATTTGAGGTGCCCTCCAGTCAAAACCTGGGTTGTTGCAAAGGGATTGCAGGTAGAATACAGACGTTAAAGGTCTATGTTCTGATGAGAGCTCAGAAAATAAAGGGCCGGGGTGGGGGTGAGGTTGTGGTTCTTAGAAAGCCTCCGATTTCTTAAAGAATTCATAAATAATTATGAATGTAATATTGGTAGAAATATGGAGGTTTTAGGCCATTATGGTGAACTCTCAGATAGAAATGAGGACAGGATATTGGAAAATGGAGAAAACGTGGTCTCTGTTTTAAGGTGGCATAGAACTTGGCTTATTTGTGTTCTAATGTTTTGTGGAAGATAGAACTTAGGAACAATGAAATGGTATATTTAGCTGACTATACCATTTCATTGTTCTTAAGTGTGTAAACTGGATGTAAACTGGGTCTTCCTGACTGCTCTTAGCAGAATATGACAGGAGAAAGACAAATTGAAAGAGAATTGTTAAGCGGAAAGTAATCAGAACTTGAAGATCTAGAAAATTGTCAGCCTAGTCATATTGCAAAAAACTGAGAAAACTTGTACTGAAGACAGCACTAGGGGTGTGACTAGACAACCATTTGGTAAGGAGGTTAGTGTGAGTGTGAAATATGAATCTAATCAGCTACTTCACCAGAAGCCAGAAATAGAGATGGGATTGTACCAGCAGAAACACTGCCACTCTGGGCTTCAGCAATAGAGACTCTGCCAGTTTGGACCAAAGTGAACAGGACGAAATGGTAGAGCTATTTGGCTGCAAACATGCTTCATCCTTCAAGAAAGGGGAAGGTTGACCCCGAAGGTGATTCAGAGACCGTCAAGGCTGTCACTCCCACCACAGGGCCGGGTGGCTAGGCTTGGATTTCGGCGAGCCTAGTGGCCCTTGCAGCGAGCCCCATAGGCAGAGCCACCCTGCATAGCCCAAGGGGTGAAACAGCAACTGAGCGCCACCACATTGGACTTGGAAGGAAGAACACTGAACCAAACAGGATTATTCTCTAGGCCTAAGATGTAACAGAATTTGCCTTGCTAGGTTTTGGACTTGTTTAGGATCTGTTACCCTTTCTTCCTTTGAGTTTCTCCCTTTTAGAAGGTGAATATCTATCCTATGCCTGTTCATCATTGTATTTTGTAAATACGTAACTAGTCTGGTTCCAGGGGTTCACAAATGGAGAGGAACTTTGCCTCAGAAGGTATCACACCTCAACTCTTACCCATGTCTGCTTTATAAGGTATTCAGATGGATGTTGACTCCAGACTGTAGAGTTGATGCTGGAATGAGTTTAGACATTTGGGGCTGTTGGGAGGAATGAATCAAGTTTGCACTTGACCATATGAATTTAGGGGGCAGGAATGAATGCCATGGGCCGGATTGTGCCCCCCTAAGTTCACAAGTTGAACCCTTAACACCCAATGTGACTGTATTTGGAGACAGGACCTTTAAGGAGGTAATGAATGCTATGTGAGGTCATAAGTGTGGTTTCATAAGAGGAGACACCGTAGAATGCTCTTGCCCTCTCTCCAGGTGCCTGTACCTATGAAATGCCATGTGAAGATACAGTAAGAAGGTATCCATCTGCAAGGTGGGAAGAGAGCTCTCACCAGAAGCTGACCATCCTACACCCTGACCTCAGACTTTTCAGCCTTCAGAACTGTGAGAAAGTAAGTTTCTGTTGTTTAAGCGACCCAGTCTGTCGTACCACATTATGACAGTTCCAACTGACTAATAGAGATTAGAATTATCCTTCAACCTTATAAAGAATGTTCTTATAATTCTGGTGATTGTTTCTTTTTGGGAAGCTGGGACATTTCCTCTTATTCAATCTTGCAATTTTTAGGCATTATTCTCCTTGTTTAGTTTGATATATATTTACTGAAATCAAATTATAAATCAAATTTTATTTTTTAAACCCCTAAGCATCATTACTATGCCCCACTCTATTCTCTCCACTATTATTATCATTGCTAATGTTATTCATGTGTTTATTTTTGCCCCTTCTCAGACTTTTTTCCATGATCATTCTTTAATATGTTATCACTCATTAATATTTCAAAGAACTACAATTGATTGTACTAATTAACAACTTTAGTGTTCTTCCCCTGCTTGTTTATTGCATTGATTTCTGTTTTATCCTTTCATTCATTTTTTTCCTGTTTCTGTTTTCAAATTTATTGTTGATCTTTTCCAATTTAACTGAGAGTTTACATTAATAGTATAGCTCCTCTTTGCTTTTTAATTAATTTATTTGGAGATATGCTTTTCAGAGCACCACTTAAAATTTTTACTTTTAGATTGTGACTGTTAAAAACTCATTATATTTTTACCCAAGATATATTCTACTTTGATTTCCTTTTTAAGATAAACATTTTTTTTTAAGATTTTATTTATTTATTTGACAGAGAGAGACAGCAAGAGAGGGAACACAAACAGGGGAGTGGGAGAGGGAGAAGCAGGCTTCCCTCGGAGCGGGGAGCCCCATGCGGGGCTCAAGCCCAGGACCCTGGGATCATGACCTGAGCCGAAGGCAGATGCTTAACGACTGAGCCACCCAGCTGCCCCTAAGATACACATTTCTTAGAATTTCCCTGATACCCAGATTTTTAAAAAATATAACATATTTTGATATCTTATTTCATTACATTGATCAGTCCATACAAATCATAGGGGAATGCTTGCTTGTTTTTTTGTTTGTTTGTTTGTTTGTTTGTTTTAAAGATTTAATGTCAGCCTAGAGCATGGTCAAATTATGTGAATGTTTTTGGTGAATCTATAAATTAACATTTCATATCTTGTTTGGTGTCTAAATCCTTGTATACTAGTTCAAGTTCTTGTTCAATACAACACTGTGTATTCTTTTTTTTTCTGTTTCTGTCCCAAGATTGTTAAAAGCTCTTACAAAAGTGGATTTAGCACATCAGAACAGAATATCCTTTGTCCCTCTGGCTTTATTGGTGGAAGCAGTTGCCTTCAGGTGTCAAACTCGATTGGAGTCAGCTTTAGACGGCTGATAAATTGCTAAACATTGGCAGGACAGAAGTTTTACAGTTTGGTCCCTGAAGCGAATCATTCCTATATAGGATTGTTGCTGGGAAAAGGAATTAAAACACAAGTTATAATCACTGGGGAAAAGAGGTAATCACAGGGGCGCCTGGGTGGCTCAGTTGGTTGAGCAACTGCCTTCGGCTCAGGTCTTGATCCTGGAGTCCTGAGATCGAGTCCTGCATGGGGCTCCCTGCTCGGCGGGGAGTCTGCTTATCCCTCTGACCCTCCCCCCTCTCATGTGCTCTCTCTCTCTCTCTCATTCTGTCTCAAATAAATAAATAAAATCTTAAAAAAAAAAGAGGTAATCACATACAAGAAAAATCCAGAAGTGAGAGGCAGGGATCAAAGATGAGCCCAGCAAGAGAGAATTAAAAGGGGGGAAATAAATAAGAACTAACTAAATCAAATTTTAGGATCCAACAGGTGGATCCAGCTCAAGGGATTAATCTTTCAAAAGGAATAATATATCTAGAAATTGTTTGAAGCCTGGACTAGAGCTAACTTTGAAGGACAGGGTAGAGGGTAGATTACAGGTTGGGCAAAAGATCAGGATACAGGGCGCCTGGGTGGCTCAGTTGGTTTAAGTATCTGCCTTCTGCTCAGGTCATGATCCCAGGGTCCTGGGATCGAGCCCCACATCGGGCTCCCTGCTCAGCGGGAAGCCTGCTTCTCCCTCTGCTGGCCACTCCCCTGCTTGTGCTCCCTCCTTCTTTCTCTCTCTCTGACAAATAAATAAATAGAATCTTAAAAAAAAAAAAAAAAGATCAGGTACAAAGGGGCAGGTAGGAATTCTTCCAGTGGGCTTTTGGCATTAGAGTTCACATTTAAATGTATTTGTTCCATGGGTATTAGAGTTCACATTTAAATGTATTTGTTCCTTGGGTATATTATCAGTGTTTCTCAAATTTTAATTTGAATATGAATCACTTGGGGATGATCACATTAAAAGGCAGATTCTGATTCCTGTGGTATGGGTTGGGCCTAGATTCCGAATTCCTAAAACACTCCCAGGAGCTGCCTGTCCTGCTGGTCTTGGGAGCACTCTTTTTTGAGTGGCAAGACATTGCCTCTCCTCCCCTATCTTGGGGGTTACTTAACAGAGATGTAGAAAATCAGCAAGGAGGAGATAAGAGCGGCATGTAGCCTAGGGGACATTTGGTGTAGAAAGATTATTTTGTAGATTCTGGATCTTGACTTTCTTGACGTTGGGGGAGAAACATTCTGGGAGACAGGCTGACAGGACACAGATTCTTCGGAGAAGTGTGCTGTTTCTCATTTCTCTGTTAGAAAAACTGGAATCAGAGGCAACTCTCCATTCCACCCACAGAACATGTGTTCCTCTGAGTGAGAGGGAGGCTCAAGCTCTGTGTTCCTTAGTTCTAGTGTTAAAAACCTCATGATCTAAAATAAATCCCAAAATATACTACAATTTACAGAAGGAACAATACAGCTGTGCTCCCTTATGAAGTGAGTAATACCAGCCGCTGGTAAAAAAATCAAGGTAGTCAAAGGAATTAATAAAATAAATAATCATTGTTCATATTTCTTTCTCTATTAAATAGTCTTTATACTCAGAATCACTATCTGCCAATTTATTTATTCTCAGTTTTCTCATGTTTTTGATTTTTTTTTTCTTCACCAGTCTTCAGGAAATACATTGATAATCTCTTTTTTAAAATAAAGGTACTTTTGAAACAGTTAAAGGAAATGAGATCCCTAGAATTTTTATGTGAACCATAAACTATACACCTAAAGCACAGTTTCTAAAACATCCTTGAATGTATCTTACATTGGGCTCCTAAATCAGGAGGAAGTCCTGGGATTGAGTCCCGCATCGGACTCCCTGCTCCTTGGGAGCCTGCTTCTCCCTCTGCTTCTCTCTCTCTCTCTCCCTCTGTCTCTCATGAATAAATAAATAAAATCTTAAAAAAAAAGGAGGAAGTTTTTAAAGATAATACTAATGCACCTTGTTCTTGACATTGAGACATTGCAAGAAAACTGTGTATATCAAGCTGCATTTCATTAACAGAGATTCTAAAGTGTATATTTATAAGGACACAAAATGATACAATTTAAAGCAGCTCTAACATCTATCCATCTAAAATGCTTCCTACAGCTGCTAAGCCTCCTTTAAAATCCACAGATACTTTGCTCTGGAGGAATCCTAATATCTATGAAGGTATTTTAAGGATAGAATCCTGAAACTGAGCACCTCAGCACGCTGAGCTAGTCTCATGCATCCTGAAAACTACTGCCTTTTCTATTTCAGTGTGAGTCTGGGACAGAATCATCCTGCTTCAGCTGTCTAGACTCAAGTTTCTAAAAGGATATTTGTCAAATACACCCAGTGTCCATCACTTTAAATTGTCCTATGATCCATGCAATGAATAATTTCACCTGTGGTTTCCCAGCCACCACTAAGGACAAATATATTTACTCCTGTATGCAAGAGAGAGAAAGGTGATGGAAATACAAGCAGATGTAAGTCCTCTTTGATGAACCATTGTGATTTCTATCTCAAAATCATTTAAATTTACTTATGGGTAACTTTTCTTTATTCTACTCCTCTCTTGTTTAGGCTCTCTAGTTTTTCTCAAAATGATTATTTCAAGTCAATCATTTATCTAAAACATTAATATTGCACATTTTAGTTATTATATACAGTTGTCTTCTATAAAAGCAAAGAACTTTTGCACTGTGACCTGGTTCTAGATCATTGCTGTTTTGTTTTGTAATTTCAGTGTGGTGGTCAACGGAGAGGAAACTGAATCCCTGCACTTTTACCTACTAGTAATATAAAAAGACAGGCTTTTTAATTATTCTGTGCCTTAATTTCTCCATCTATATAGTAACGATAATTAGTTTTTTTTCATAGGATTTTTGTAAGGACAAAATAAAGTAGGAAGATACTAGCATAGATTTGGTGCCATATCAGTATAGTTTCTTTGTATCTCCTGTTTGTCTGGAGTACTACATTAGCTTTTGCAAATATGCAGTCAGAGAACCTGGGTTGGCTGAACACTCCAAAGCTAGGCATCTAGGGCCTCTATAATGAATACTTAATGAGTTAATATTATCTACAAATATTTGTTTGATTAAGTTACCCTACTAGACTAGTCCAGTTCACTATTGATTATATTTTTGACCAAAAATATCAAATGAATCTACCACTTGATAATTCTCCTAAACACTTGGAACTAAGTCAGCACCAAAGCATGACACTTCTAAATTTTAAGATTTAATAAAGACAATGGTGATTTCTGTATTTGCCACATTAATGTATGTGCATGAAAGAGTGGATATGTTGCCATTCTATTCCCTATAGAGATCAAATAGGATGAAAAAAATACATGGAAATTGACAAATGGCCAGTTGGACTGTTTCCTAAGTAATGTTAAAATTTTTGTTGTCATTTTTACTCAGTTAAAAAATGGAAGCTATTGTTCTGTTAAAACACAACCCAGTTTTAATTTAAATCAAACTCAATATGCATTTACCGTGTAAATACTGGTTTTACACACTCTCTGTTGAGATCCGTTAACGCATCAAGTATATCAAGGCCCGATTTTAAAATGTGCAATTTTTATGAAATATAATGAAAATGAACACCAGAGGGCACTCATACTTAGAACTGGATCCAATGGGGACAACATTTTATTACTCCAGTAGAAACCAAAATGACCAATTATTGACTCCTCCAAATCGTCATATGACACAATCTATAACTAATGTACCAGTAATAATGTACTCACTGGCAAAATGAAACTCAATTTCCTCTTAGTCGAGGCTCTCCTCAAAAAGGTCATCAATACAAACCCCTCAAAATTTCTTGTTTTGTTCCCCAATTCACATTAATTACTCTGTTCAAAATATCCTCCCTCATGACTCCCATTATCTTCCTATATCCAAATTTCACACAACCAAAGTTATAGTTCATATTACATTTTCTGAAGCATTTTCAGAAGAGTTTTTGTTGTTGTTGTTTGTTTTCTAAGTATTTCCTTTTGCATCAAAAAGCTTTTCACCTTAGAATCCCACCATTCTTTTTCTTTAAGATTTTATTTATTTTATTTGAGAGAGAGAATGAGAGAGAGAGCACATGAGGGGGGGAGGGTCAGAGGGAGAAGCAGACTCCCCGCTGAGCGGGGAGCCCGATGCGGGACTTGATCCTGGGACTCCAGGATCATGACCTGAGCCGCAGGCAGTCGCTTAATCAACTGAGCCACCCAGGCACCCAGAATCCCACCATTCTTAATTCAGATAAGGGGCTTGGTACGAGAAATTTGAAAAGGTGTGATTATACTCAATAAGGTAAACTGAAAGTATCACATTACATGTCTCATAATTTGAACTGAGATATATACAGAGAAATTCAGTGTTAGTTATCATTACAGGGATAGGAAAACACACAAAATACGGCAATCAGCCAAGTTCTTAAGGAAGGACGTAATCTGTAAGTAAATCATAAATAAAATGATAAATCATGAGATAAGTGAAGCCTATTAAGAGGGTGAGAAGTGTAGATCTGAGGGCAGCTGAATCACCATGACAACAGCACGAGATTTGGCAACAAACAACCAGGCTGCTGAGAATACAGACTTATTTTTTTCTTGGAAAAAATTTGCCGCAGTTAAGTGTCATGTTTCCTACTGTATTCTATGACTCCATACTCTAGTAAAACTCCCTCCTACTTTATTGGTTATTGTTCTTCATCTATTTTGCTGGTATATCCCAGCATATCTAGTATATCTAGTTTGCTGGAATAATATCCCACTGTATCAGACTCTGAAAAGTGAAGATTTTCAGGGCTTTATCAAGGGCTGGATTATTTTCTATCTAGATTCCTTTCCCCAGAGAACCCATTCACCCATTCAGCTTGTATTTCTGGGGTAAATCTTTTCTGTGAGCATGAAACATACATCTCCAACTGCTTTCTTAATATCTATGCTTGGAAGTACCATATTAATATCCAAATGAATATGTTCCAAGAAAAATATTTGATCCCTGAGTCGATCTCTTCATGTCCACATTTCAAACACGTGATCTTTCTGGTCTCCTCTTCTTAGAGGGAAACATTTGCTACCTTCCATCTCTTCTATCCTCCTGAGTTGATGACCAAATCCTTGATTTACATCCAAAACTTTCCTCAAATCAGATCATTTTTCTTCTTCTCTCTTCTAGTCCCCTGTGTCAATGTCCTCTCTTGCCTGTTGTGCTAATATACCTACCTCGTTCCAGTACTCTTTTCTCTACTCCCAACTCATCAATATATAGTAGCTTGAATCATATGTAGTAAATATATATCTTATTATGTCAGTCTACTAAATAAAACATTTCTGTGACTTTCTTTCACATTTTCTGTGACATTTCTTTTGCATTCTGTCAAGACATTTATGGTCTTACATGATTCCCCCCACACACAATTCTAACCTCATTCTGTCCCACTTGGTTGCTCACTATAGTCCAGCCACATTGTGACTCTTTTAGTTTCTGGAACACTTCAGGACATTTGCACAAGCTCTTCTACTGACTATAAAACTCTTGTCCTAGAATTTAAGATTGCTAGCTTAGCATCCTTTGGATCTCGGTTTAAATAAGTAGTCCTTCAGAGATGCATTTCCTGACCACTCTAAAATGATGCCTCAGATTAACCACAATCACAACATTCTATTCATTTTCTTCAGAGTAGTTACCATAATTGTAACTTAGTTATTTGTTTGCTTATTTGTTTCTATTCGACTTAGCCCAGCCTCCTTTAGACCCTAAGCTCCAAGGAGCTCTGTCATCACCATTTAGCCAATAACAAATGGAGTACTGAGAACACAGTATCTACATTGTAGTTCCTAAGAAATGTATCAGCATGTTATAGGTAATCAGTAATGTTGATAAGATCATAGAATTTTCTGGAACATGTTTGAGTCCTAGCTCTAGAATATGTTTAACTCTCCAGAACATCTTTTTTTTTTTTTTTTTAGATTTTATTTATTTATTTGACAGAGAGAGAGAGCACAAGTAGGCAGAGTGGCAGGCAGAGGGAGAGGGAGAAGCAGGCTCTCCAATGAGCAGGGAGCCCGATGTGGGGCTCGATTCCAGGACCCTGGGATCATGACCTGAGCCACAGGCAGACGCTTAACTGACTGAGCCACCCAGGCACCCCTCCAGAACATCTTTTATTGAAATCATTTCTGAGAGAAATTTATTCTGAGGGTTTTCATTTATTTAAAAAAAATGCTATACAATCTAATGGGCATGTTCTGCAATGATTTCTTTCCTTATAACATTGAACTAATAATATTACCTACCTTATTGGCTTGAAGGGAGAATAAAATGATCATTTAATTTGAGTTGAGTAGGGTAGTAACTACACAAAATAAGCATTCAATAGCTACATGCCATGATGATGATGATAATGATGATGATATTTTTTAGGATCAATGTGACGAGTTCTGGTGACTTCCCTCAAAGTAAGTTGTAGGCTTCAGGGTCTGCTTCATGGATGTGCAACTTGTTGAATCGTGCAGAGCCTTGTACTTAGAATCATCTTCATTGGTATAGTGTTCTGTTGTCACTGTCTTGAGATTAATAATTTTGACCAATAATTTTGACCCTGAACTTTCATTTTGCATTTTGCCCCACAGATTGTCTGGCCAGTCTTCATGGGCACAATATCAAATTCTAATTCAAAAACATTTTTTCTAATTGCTAAAGTGATATGGGCAGGCCCGCCGGAATGAAGACTATGTAAATCATATAAACAATCACTCCTTTTCTTTGTAGCTACGAAGCTCAATATCCAAATTCATCATTTCCACAACTGTGCTGGCACTTTAAAAAATACATTTCTGTGGGTTAATTTCACCATAAGCCTTTTCTTCTTCTTCTGCTGTTATCTCCACATTAACTTGTTTTTTGGTCATATGTTATATGTTACTATATGCTTTTATAAAAGCTTTCTTTAATGCTCCTTGGAATGAGACAATTAAAAAAAAATGATTAGTATGACTTGTATAATTCTTACCTTTTCATTTTCAGGTTTTAAATATGTATTTAGATATATATATATTTAAACTGCCTCTCTCCTCCAAATTTCTTTTTACCATATTGACAATAACTCTCAGTTTTTCAAAGGCATGAATCAAATAGGCCCATATGAAAGATTCTAATGAGTCTGAGGTGAAGGTAAATCTGTGCTCTGGTGCTGATCAATCCCCCAAAATAGTCCATGGCTTCAATGATAAAAAATAATGAATGTATTTTCTTTTAATCAGATCACCAATTTGTTTATAATGCATAGACTTGAGTGAAAGAAACTTGAGACTTTTCTCCCCTATCTAGGACATGGACTTTTTTTTTTTTTTTTTCTTTTAAACCTTAGTGACTAAGTACATGCAATGGAGAAGCCTTCCCTAGATTTTCCATAAGAGCCATGCAGCTCACCAGTGGGGCCCATGAATCTTAGTCTATTGTTAGGAGAGCATAAATGTTTAACAAAATAATAGTTCATTTATGTATCATTCTAAAAGATATTATTACCTATCTAGTATTTTTTAAAGCAAAGATCAGCAAACTTTTTCTTTAAAAGTTTAGATAGTAAATATTTTAGGTTTTGTCCTAGACTGCCTCTGTCTCAACTACTCAGCTCTGCTATTGAAGGATAAAAGCACCCATACACTATATATGAATGAAAGAAATGACTGTTTCCAATAAAACTTTATTTAGAAAAGTAGATGCAGGAATAATGAGTCAGGTTTTGCATTGAATGATTAATTAATCACCCCTCAATTAAAGGATTTGTATTACTATGCAAGGCAAAAATATGAAATAAAAAATATCAAAGGCAACTAGAACTTAGAAATCTTTGGTGTTCTTGACACTAGTCATTTGAATAAGATACATATGTACATATGTCTGTTTTCACAATAGCCATAGCCCAGAACAAATTTGGGACTCCTAATTTGGAGTTGAAAATAGGATCAATTTGTGAACCACTCAAGAAAACCCATTTCACTACTTTATAGTAAAGTTACATTTGGGGCAGAAAACACTATTACCCAGCTTAATGACACATCTCATTATCCAAAATTGACTAGAATGAATTTGTCCAATTTCAAAAATCAACTCTACCAAGGAAAGATAAAGACTGATTACTACTGAATCTCCAAAGAGAAGTTTCAGGTTAAAATCAATTCAGTATAGTTTAGAGTCACATCTTGTTTATTCCTTATTTGCATATATTCAGTTGGAAACAGTGGCAATGCATTTAAAACTATTTTCACGGCAAAGGTGAGGGAAAGTGATGCCCATATGATAATGTAAGATTAAGATGTGACATGGCTGGTAAAAGTTACTGTAGTTGCATAGGTCATGAGAAATAAAGCTAAGATGCAAAATAAGTGCAATTTTACCATATTTTCCCCTGTGGTTGAGGTTTTGGTTTTGTATGACATGGCTTCATATCTGAACTAGCAAATGAAGGAAACAAGATCATAACAATATTTCAAAAGACAGAAATGACAGAGGACTCTGGAAAATGAGGGGCAATTGACAGGGAAGCATGTGAAGAAGAGTTGGCTGGATTATGTCAAAATTGATCTTTACTAAATGTCTTTATTCCACAAGAAAACACTTGGCTTATGATTGACGAATTTCCCTAAAATTATTTTCTGAATTCCTTGTGTTTCAATTACTTAAAGGAATGACCTGGTTCTTAGCAAGCTTTTCTTGACAAAAATGTCCTTCTGGCTTGCCAGATGTGTAACATATTTGAATTAATGGTTGTTATTCAAGAAGTATCCCAGTGCCTATTGTTGCTTCCAAAAAAGGTTGTGTGTGTGTGTGTGTACGTGTGTGTGTTTGGGGGTAAAGGGAGAAGTAGAAAAAAATTCTAAAGATAATGGAGAAAATCAGTGATTTTTCAGATTCTAATAGCATAATCTCAGAGATTATATCTGTCACTTCAATTTTGTTCCACAGATATTCTATCAGTGACTTCAAGATTGACACAGTCTTCTTTCACAGAGCTTGAAACTCACCCAAGGTATCTATTGCAGAACACACATTAGAAAACATATTTTTATTGACTCTAAACAATAACAACAAGAAAACAAATAAACAAACAAAGCAAAACCAAAAACTACCTGGTAACTTTCTTTGATAGAAAAAAGTATATTTAAAAGTAAAGCTCCAAATTCTGTTCCTCAAGCATGGGATCTCAAAATAAGTCTCAGAATTTTCTCTCCTTCTGTGCTCCATTTCAGTAGATTTTTATTCAGCCAGCAAAATCTCTGCAGCTTTTTTTTTTTTTAAATCTCTTTCCCTTTAGTGGTCTCTAGTCAAAGATACTCCACTCAGAATATTCCATGAATTCACACTCTGATTCCAAAAATTTTTCTACAACATGATTGAATTTCAACATCCTGATGGACGCCACAATCACAATCCCAAATCTGTGACTAAATGCTTAGCTTTTATATTCGACAGACTGTAGTTATAAGGCTATTGTCTGTTTTACTCATTAACATAAACCCTCCCCTATGATCTCATGCCTTTTCAATATTTTCAGATTTCTCCTCTATATTGTACTATTATTTATAACCTATTCCAGAAAACCAGCTGGCAGAGGGGAAGAATTTTAAACAAATATTTTGTGTCATTGAAAATTTATGGTGAAATGGAACCACTTTGCACCATTTTTCAATTAAGTAGAATTTATATTTCTACATGTTTAAAACAGGAATCAACCAATCATCTTTGTTTTTTAACTCAACTACTAAGTTTATGCCTTACCTTTACTTCTGAAAACATCTATGTACTTAGATCAAGCAGGACAGTTTTTTGTTTGTTTGTTTGTTTTGTTTTGTGTTTTAAAAGATTTTATTTATTCATTGGAACAGAGAGAGACACAGTGAGAGAGGGAACACAAGCAGGGGGAGTGGGAGAGGGGAAGCAGGCTTCCCGCCGAGCAGGAGCCTGATGCCGGGCTCGATCCCAGGACCCTGGGATCATGACCTGAGCCGAAGGCAGACGCTTAATGACTGAGCCACCCAGGTGCCCCAGGACAGTTTTGTTTAATAAGTAACAATAAAAATGAAATTGTGTGTGTGTGTGTGTGTGTGTTTACACAAAGTGGCCTAGGATGCAATGGTAACTTATTTCCTGATGAGACAAGCATTAATGTTTGTCATTTAAATCTTGACTTGCCTTATTTGTGATAGAGAGTTTAAAATTTTTTTTGCAGGAGAAGACAGTAATACCATCTTACTACGTTAAAGACACCTATTAGTCATGTCCCAGGCAAATTGGGATTTATGACTCAGACATAATTCTTCCAAATATGTCTTCTGTTCATAAAAAGGCAGAGATATATGACTCAAAAATAACACCAAGACAGAAATAATTTTGCACTTGGCAAAGCGAAGTGCGCTTTGCCACATTGACTTTCCTCTGGAATATATGGCAAAATCTCCACGTTTTATGAATACGCTCTTTTCAATACTACAGATGTATATTTCCAACTTCTAAATCAAGCAAAACCCTGAGACAAATAAGACAAATGATCAGCTCCAGCACAGGCAAGGGGAGATGTATATATAAGAACTATGCATTAAAGATTGATGGGGACGCACACATACTTTTAAATGTCCCGCTGCTGATGTTGACTATGCCTTAAAGAGAAGGTTACGAATGTCATGTATCAATTGGAAATGATTACGTTGTTCTATTCATCTGACAGAGTCTCAGTCCATATGATCAATTGTGGAGGGGCAGCATAAAAATTTGAGGGGAGGTGGCGAAGATACGGACAGAATATAGCACAGATAAAATAAGTATTGTTCCCTCAAATCTGTACAGATATTGCCAAGAGCATGGCAAATCATCACGCTTTGTGTACACTGATTGCTCAAGGTAAATTAAGTAAAGATTCCAAATTTTATTAAGGATGGTGGCAATACAATCCTCTTTTCTCTGTGGACTATTAAGTCTTTCAACTTAAATATTTTGGGATTTTAGCAGGCATCAAAGATGTAAATGAAATATTGCCTCCAAGATACATGTTTTGCCCCTGAAGATTGATCAAAGTTCTACTTCTTTTTTATAAAGTAAAATCACATAGATTTTCCAAACCCCAGTGGCAATAATTCTATCATCCCCCTGGTCTGCCTTTTTAAGTCATCTGTAAGAATCAAAGATACCCATTTTTCTCCCAGTGAAACACAAGCATTGCATTAGGTGAATATCAAAATGTGGATCTTAAAAGGCACAAATTTTATTTTAACTAAATAATTTACTGAATATCCCATGCCAGGAATTATCCAAAAGGGATTATTATGTTAAAAAGAAAAACAACATGCACTTATAATGTTGTTGAAAACTATCACCAGTTGTTAATTAGGCATATTAATATTATACTCTCACTATGTTTCAAAATAAGAGATTTCTTCTTATTGCAAGAGTCCTAGGAAAGAATCCATGTTTTTTTTAAATGTGATATTTGTTTTCTGAACATCCTTTCTCCTGTATTATGATAGAGAGCCTCAAACAGTTGTGTTTTTAACCTTAATTTCCCTCACAAATTTTTCCAGAAAGTTTAAAAATTGGGTCAGGGGAACAATCAGGCATATGAAGGAAGGTTTTCCTCTGAGTAAGGAGAGGAGACTGATTCAGTTCATGTTACTTGCTATGCAATACCCACCTTGCCTCTGTCAAAGTGTGGATTGAAATTTAATTTGATTGTAAATTGGATATCATATATTGGAAATATGATTGTCACCTGATATTTATTCCCTACAGTTCTTGCTTACAGGTTCCTCAATTTATCTAGGTTGACTGTGTGCCCAAGCCACATATAATGAATATGGTATCATGTTGTGTCTCCATCAATAATGACAGTCCTGTCAATCACCTGTCAGTTCTTTGATTTACCCAACTCCTCAGTAGCTTGATAGGAGGGTAACGCGGATAGTGTCAATGAGGTATTAGGGGAATTCTGTTGGGGACATCCTAGAAAAAAATATATTTTTCTAGTAAAAAGAGGCAGATACTAATTGGTGTTATTTCTTCTCCTCTTCTTTCTTCCTGGAACCTGAATATGATACCTGGAGCTGCAGGGTCCATATTTGACCATGAGGTCACATGCATTAGATCAAAACACAACATGGAAGAGTCAGTAGCCAGGAAAAAAAGTCTTTGTGCCCTGAAGACACTCAGAAGCTACACTGTTGACAGCAACCATGATCTCTAGATTTCTTTTAAAGTGACAAAAATAAACCTTTAATAACTTAAGCCCATTAAATAGATTGTCAGTACTTTGCTATTATAAGCATTCTTAACTCTTACAGCCTTTGGTTAGAAACTGAAACAAAATGAACTTTATATAAACATAGTTATCTGAGGATGAAAGATAATGGTGATCTTTAACATGGGTATGGCAACTTATATAATATTCTTTTGGGTGCCTGGGGTGCCTGGGAACTCAGTGGGTTAAGCTTCTGACACTTGACGTCGGCTCAGGTCATGATCTCAGGGCCATGGGATGGAGCCCTGGGTAGTCTCTGTGCTCAGCAGGAGTCTATTGGAGATTCTTTCTCTCCCTCTCCCTCCGCCCCTCCCCTCTGCTTGCATGTGCTCTCTTTTTGCCTAAGTAAATAAATAAAATCTTAAAAAAAAATTCTTTTGGGTTCTTGGACTGAATTCCAATGTGTGTGTCAGGGGCTTCCCACACAACACCAAGCGATTCTTGGATACAGCAGGGTATCTGAGAATTCAACTCAATTCTTACATTACATACCTGAAGATAGCATCAGATTCCCCAGGTCAAGGGTTCTGTCTTACAAGTTGCTGCCCCCTGTCTTCATTTGCCAGTCATAAGCCCAGGTTGTTCCCTGAGCTTCTGACTGACTGACTATAAATATGAGGTTCCCACCACCTCCTCCTGGGGTTCAGTTAATTTGCAACAGCAACTCACAGAACTCAGAGAAATATTTTGTTTACTAGACTCTCAGTTTACTATAAAAGGATACATAACTCAGGAACAGCCAGATGGAAGAAATGCGTAAGGCAAAGTATGGGTAAAGAGTACGAAGCTTCCATGCCTGCTCCAGCTGTCCTGCCACCCCCTTGATCCGCACGGGCTCCTCATGAAAGCTTGCCGAACCCTGTCCTTCTGGATTGTGTGGAGGCTTCATTACTTAGGCAGAGCTGATTCAATCTTTGGCCATTGGTGATTGATTCAAGCTACGGTGTTTCCGGCCTTCACCAGAGATCAGGGGGGTGGGACTGCAAGTGCCAACCCTCTAATCACAGGGTTGTTTCCACTGGTAACCAGCCCTCATCCTTAGGTGCTTTTCAAAGGTCACCTCATTAATATAACAAAAGGACACTTTTTAACACTCTTTTCCCTTAAGACATTCTAAGGAATTGGGAGTTGTGAGTCAGGAACCTTAGAGGAAAACCAAATATATATGTGAAATATATATTTGGGTATACAGAATATATATGGTCATTGGAATGATCAAATGTATATGTATGTATTTGCATATTTCTTATAAATAACTGTTTCGCTGCTAGTTGCCTCTGTCAAATATTAAATTGATAAGCAAAATTATCATTTCTATTTAAAACAAAAATAAGTTCTAACATTAGTGTGTCAAGAACGGAAGCGCTTGCACAATCAGTGGGGAGGGGCAGGCAGAGGAGAAGCAGGCCCCGTGCTGGACTCAATCCCAGGACCTTGGGATCAGGACCTGGGGCCAAGGCAGCCGCTAAACTGACTGAGCCACCCAGGCGCCCCTATCCTTATTTCTGAGTTTTAATAATCAGCTAGAAGCTTTTTCTAGATAAACACAAAGGGAAAAAAGAAGGAATATTGTGCCATATTATCTTGTGCATAAGGTAAACAAGCATACTATGGTATTTCTCTATTTTTCAAGGATATTTTTGGGGAAAAAAATGAACAATTCAGTTTTTTTTCCCTAAGGGAAACTTTTCCATGTAAATATAATGCATCATAGACCAAACTCTAGTCTGTAATTATAAGTTCTGAATATACAGCCATAATCTACTATCTCTGCAAAAACATAAACTCTAAAAATAGATATCAAATTGGTAAATGGCTGGGATACAGCCAGTGACAAATACAACACACGTATTAGTAAATAAGTCCTAGATCATATTTGTGGTGTGAGAAAATATAAGAATTGTACATATTGTACAATATTGGTAACTCAAGAACTATCACCAATAAAAATATATTTTACTGTATTTTCATGTGGTACATTTAGACTACACAAAAATATCACTTATTTATTTATTTTTACTTATTTTTTTAAAGATTTTATTTATTTGAGAGAAAGAGAGCAAGAGAGAGAGAACGAGCAGGGGGAGGGGAAGAAGGAGAAGCAGGCTTCCCGCTGAGCAGGGAGCCCCAGGTGGGGCTCAATCCCAGGACCCTGGGATCATGACCTGAGCTGAAGGCAGATGCTTAACTGACTGAGCCACCTGGGCACCCCAAAAATATCATTTAAACTTGGTACAAATCAAGGTACCAAAGTTGCAAAATTGTTAAATAGTTGTAGTGAGGGTTCACAAGACCACCCCTAGGTTTGATGATTTGATAATAGGACTCAGTACTCTACATCTTATTGTACTCATGGCTATGATTTATACAGTAAAAAATAATAATAATAATACAAAGGAAAATGAGCAAAGGGGAAAGGCACATAGGGTGAAGTCCAGAAGAAATCAGTCATAAGCTTCCAAAGGTCATTTCCCAGTGAAGTCACACAGGACACTCTTAATTTCCCCAATTGCAAGGAGCAGTGAGGAGTAGGGGCAACAGCGTGTAAAATGCTATACCAAGGAAGCACAATGAGACTCAGTTCCCAGGGTTTGCACTGAGGGTTGACCATATGTACCATAGATGTACCAACATTCCAGACTCCCAGAAGGAAAGCAAATGTTCAGTATCATCCGCAGTGTTTATATAGACAGTTTAGCCATACCGAGTCTTTCTTATCTGTCCTGGGAATTATTAGAACCCTCAGAAGTTCAAGTCCCTAGGAACCAGTCAAGGACCAAACTTGTAAGTAAGCCTGTCAAAGAACAATTAAACCAGCTATGTTAAATCTTTTCTGCACCTCACAAAATCTGTTCTAAAGCATTAATTTTTTAAAAGGAATTCCAGTATCATTCCCATACATGTAATATATCATGTGTATTTTGAATGTTTGGACACTAGGCTCCAAAAAAACTGAATTAATACCAATAGTACCATGTATGCACAATTACTATCAATTACTATATAGCAATACATCAAAAAGCCAACATGTAAAACTATATCATGAAAGTTTTAATCTTCACCATAAAAACCTAGAAAGTCCTCATCTTAAAACAGAATAAATAATTATCTTTAATAGTTTGAAATCAAAATGACTCACTTCTTTTCATTACTCTTTGGTAACTCTATTAATGTTTTCTTATTTGTGTTATAACCACACATTTCATTGAGTCAATAAAAATGATAAATATAATTTGCGATTAGAGAAACCAAATTATTTATTTATTTATTTATTTATTTATTTATTTATTTAAGAGAGAAAGAGAGATAGAGTGCACATAAGCGGCAGGGAGGGGAGGAAGCAGACTCCCTGCTGAGCAGGAGCCCAGGCAGGACTCAATCCAAGAACCCTGGGATCATGACCTGAGCCAGAGGCAAACACTTAACCGACTGAGCCACCCAGGCACCCTAGATAAACTGAATTTACCTCTGTGTTATTTTTTTAAAGATTTTATTTATTTATTTGAGAGAGAGGGAGAGAGAGAGAGAGAGTATGAGCAAGCAGGGTGGGGAGGAGCAGAGCGAGAGGGAGAAGCAGGCTCCCCATCGAGCAAGGAGCCCAATGCAGGACTCGATCCCAAGACCCGGGATTCATGACCCGAGCCGAAGGCAGACTCTTAACCCACTGAGCCACCCAGGCGCCCCTACATCTGTGTTATTTTTAAAACACTTCTATTGAGGGCGCCTGGGTGGCTCAGTTGATTAAGCGACTGCCTTCGGCTCAGGTCATGATCCTGGAGTCCTGGGATCGAGTCCCGCATCGGGCTCCCTACTCTCCGCTCAGTGGGGAGTCCGCTTCTCCCTCTGACCCTTCCCCCTCTCATGCTCTCTATTTCATTCTCTCTCTCGAATAAATAAATAAATTCTTTAAAAAAAAAAACACTTCTATTGAGAGATATAATTTACATATATAACATTGACCCATTTAAACTGTACAATTTAGTGGTTTTTCTTATATATACAGTGTTCTGCAACCATTACAACAATTTTAAATTATTTCATCATCCCCCAAAGATCCTCATGCCAATTAGTAGCCTTTACACGTTATTTCCTGAGTGTCCCAATGCCTAGTCAACCAGCAATCACTAACCTACTCTCTGTCTTTATAGATTTACCTATTCTGGACATTTCGTGTAAATTGAATCATGCAGTGCAGTGTCTTTTATAATTGGCTTCTCTCCCTTAGCTTAATAACATTAAGGTTCAGATGTAGAAGTACCCCATTTTTTGTAGTGCTAAATAACATTCCGTTGTTTTTTTGTTTGTTTGTTTATTTTTTAAAGATTTTATTTATTTATTTGACAGAGAGAGAGATAGTGAGAGAGGGAACACAAGCAGGGAGAGTGGGAGAGGGAGAAGCAGGCTTCCTGCTGAGCAGGGAGCCGGATGCGGGGCTGGATCCCATGACAGGAGCCAAAGGCAGACGCTTAACAACTGAGCCACCCATGTGCCCCTAAATAATATTCCATTGGAAGAATATGCCACATTGATAGAAAGTAGGCTGTTTCTACTTTTTGGTGAGTATCATCGATGCTACTATGAACATTTCTGTGCACAGTTTTGTGATGATGTGTATTTTCATTTCTTTTGAGTATTTCTGGGTCATATGGTAACTTTATTAAGAACGTTCTGAAGAACTGTCAAATTGTGTTATAAAGAAGCTGAACCATTTTACATTCCCACCAGCTGTGTATGAAGTTTGCAATTTCTCTGCATCCTCACCCATACTGGTTATCTGTCTTTTGTTTATAGCTAACCTAGTAGGTGTAAAATGGTATCTCACTGGGTTTTGGTTTGCACTTTCCTGACCACTAATGATGTTGGACTATTTTTCATATTTATTGGCTATTTGTGTACCAACTTTGGCGAAATACTTTTTTCTGATTCCATGAGTTGTCCTTTGACTTTCTTAATGGTGTCCGTTCAAGTACAAAAATTTTAATTTTGACAGTTTATCTTTCTCCCCCTCTTTTTATTTTACAGGTAATTTTAGTATCATATCTAATAAGGCTCATTGCCTAACCCAAGATCACAGAGTTATTCCTATGTTTCTTCTAAGAGCTTTATTGTTTTGTTCTTTACTTTGAGGTATATATCCATTTTGACTTTGTTTTTGTGTATGTTGTGAGATAATTTTTTGTATGCCTATCAAGATTCTTTTGCATATGGATATCCAGAAGTCCCAGCATCATTGGTTGAAAAGACTATTCTTATCCCATTCAACTGTGGAGCATCCTTGTCAAAACTCAATTGGTAGTACACGTAAGGCTTATTTCTAGACTCTCAATTCTACCTTTTAATCTCTATGTTTATCCTCCTACCAGCACCAAACTGTCTTAAATACTGTAGTGTTATCATAAAGTTTGAGGTCAGCAAGTGCATGGTTTTCAACTGTGTTCTTTTTCAAAATTGTTTTGGCTCTTTGGGGTATCTTGCCTGTCCCTATCATTATTAGGATTGACTTGTTGAATTCTGCAAAAAAAAAACAAAAAAACAAAAAAACAAAAAAAAACGGCAGTAATTTTGATGGTTTGTACTTTTCATCTGTAGACCAATTCAAACTGTTGTGTATCCTGCAATCTGACTGAACTCATTTATTAGTTGCAATGGTTTTATAGGAGGTTCCTTAGGATTTTCTATACTCAAGATCATGTCATCTGAAAATAGAGGGAGATTTGCATCCTCCTGTCCAATTTGGATGGCTTTACTACTTTATCTTACCTGGCTGTCCTGGCCCGGACCTCCGATACAATGTTGGTTAGAAGCGGTCAGAGTGGCCATCTTTGCCTTAATGCTGTATTCAGAAGGAAAGCATTTAGGCTTTCACATTGAGTGTGGTATTAGCAGGTTTTTCATAAATGTCCCTTGGTAAGTTGAGGAATTTTTCTTCTATTTCCAGTTGTGTTTTAATTATAAGGAGCTGTTATATTTTGTCAAATGATTTTCTTTCACCTATTTCCCCCTTTATTTTATTGGTATTGCATATTACATTATTGATTTTCACATGTTAAAACAATCTTTCATTCTTCAGATAAATTCCATTTGGTATATAATCCTTTTTATATGTTGCTCTGGATTTCTAGATTTGAGTTTTCTGTGTCCATTTTCATAAGAGACATTGGCCTGTACTTTTGTTTCATGTTCATTCATCTGGTTTTGGTATGAGTCATACTGGATATATAGAATGAGTCAAAAGTGTTACCTCCTCTTATATTTGTGAAAGATTTGGGGAAATATTGTTATTAATTCTTGTTCAAAGGTTCGGTAAAATTTACCAGAGGAACCATCTGGGCTTGAACTGTCTTTTGTGGGGATTTTTAAAAAATAATTACTAACTCAATCTGTTTACTTACTTGAGGCCTGCTCAGATTTTCTAATTCTTCTTGAGGCAGTTTCAGTAGCATGTGCATTTCTGTAAATGAGTCGGCATACAGCTGTCTTATTCTGTTTTGATTTTTGTTTGCATATCATCAGTGGTGATGTCCCCCATTTCATTCTATCTAAAGATTTATAAACTTTGTTGACCCTTTCAAAAAGCCAATGTTTGGTCTTATTGATTTTTTTCTATTGTTTTTCTAGTCTCTAATTCACTAATTTCTGACCTAATCTTATAATTGCATTGCTTTTGCATGCATGGTGTTGCATGTTATGGTAGCATGCTAGTTTTAAAAGAGTTTGCTCTTTTATTTTTCTAGTTGTGTACAGTGGAAGGTTGGGGTATTGATTTAAGAATTCTTCTTCTTTAGGAGTACCTGGGTGGCTCAGTTGGTTAAGCATTCAACTCTTGATTTAGCTCACATACTCATCTCAGGGTTGTGAGATCAAGCCCTATTTCAGGCTCTGCTCTGGGCATGGAGCCTGCTTAAGATTTTCATTCTTGGGGTGCCTCGGTGGCTCAGTCGTTAAATGTCTGCCTTTGGCTCAGGTCATGATCCCAGGGTCCTGGGATCGAGCCCTGCATCGGGCTCCCTGCTCCGTGGGAAGCCTGCTTCTCCCTCTCCCACTCCCCCTGCTTGTGTTCCCTCTCTCTCTGTGTCTCTGTCAAATAAATAAAATCTTTAAAAAAAAAAAAAAGATTCTCATTCTCTCTCTCCCTCTTCCACTCCTCACTCTGTCCCCTTCTATTACAAAAATTCTTCTTTAATACGAATGGTCACTACTATAAATTTCTCTTTAAATGCTGCTTTACCTGCATCCTCTAAGTTTTGATATTTTGTGTTTCCATTTTAACCCATCTCACATTATTTTCTAATTCCTCTTATGATTTCTTTGTTGAGTCATTGTATTTTTAAGAGTGCATTGTTTAACTCCCACATATTTGTGAAATTCTCAAATTTCTCTTTGTTACCATTTCTAATTTCATTCCATTGTGGCCACAGAACTTACTTTGCATGAATTCGTTGAGGCTTGTCTTATCACTTATCCTGGAGAATTATTTTATAAGTGCTTCAAAAGACTGTATTAGACCATTGTATATGAAGAAACAAAGATCAAAACGAAAAGTTTTCTCTTTTAAAAAAACTTTTTGTTTTGATCTTTAGTATGTTCATATGAAATAAGAATAATAATTGTATTAAATTCCAGAAAAAGGTGCCATGAGAGGAAGAGAAAGATTATTGGGTATGTGAAAGGCTTTCTAGGTGAGAGTTCTATGAATCTTGGATGTAATCATGGTTTTTGATGATACTAATCTGTGTCTGCTGAGAAGGATAATATGATGTCATTATTGGAGATGTTAGTTACTATTCTGACTGGAAAAGCAGGTCAATTGGATGGTTTTTCTGCACACTTTGTTTGCCTGTGAAACACATTTAACAATTGAATGGTGAAACCACTGGAAATTTCCACCACCTGATTTGACTAGAGTGGGAAGATCAGTCAGTGATTCTTTTTTTTTTTTTTTAAAGATTTTATTTATTTATTTGAGAGAGAGAATGAGAGAGAGAGAAAGCACATGAGGGGGGGAAGGGTCAGAGGGAGAAGCAGACTCCCCGCTGAGCAGGGAGCCTGATGCGGGACTCGATC
This sequence comes from Callorhinus ursinus, assembly GCF_003265705.2. NCBI lineage: Eukaryota > Metazoa > Chordata > Mammalia > Carnivora > Otariidae > Callorhinus > Callorhinus ursinus. Next base: position 74,955,491 of record NW_027397065.1, on the reverse strand, counting down.
CAGACACTCCAGGATCATGACCTGAGCCGAAGGCAGTCACTTAACCAACTGAGCCACCCAGGCGGCCCCAGTCAGTGATTCTTGGTAAGACAGACTCGCTGGCCAAAGATTTCTATTTCCATGTGGAGTACAGCACTGAACGAAAGGGAGTTAACCTCAAAACTTAGTAGAAAGGAGCAGACTTCTTGACTAATAGGAAATGGATCTATTGGCCTTTAGCAAGAAATGGATCACTTTTTATGAGTTGACAAGGCTGTTTCAATATTTGTTTCCTTCAATCTTTTGGTGTAAAATTTGGTATCTTTGTATGAATTAAGGATCATATTGGGTGTTCTGGACCTTGGCTACTGAAATATCAATAACCTTTGGATATATTGTGTGCCACTGCTTTAAAATTTCATTACAAGCACAGGATACTCTCTATCAAAATAGTATATGCTGGTGTGCACTAGGTTACGGTAACCCATCATCCCGAACAAATTTATTCTAGACCACCAATTACTACTACATTCATGGCCTTCTTACTTTACACGTGAACTGTATCAAGCCCAGGCTCCTGGACTCCCTAGAGTGTTACAACCATTTCCTTATGGTGTGACTCTAAACCAGGTACACCTAAAATTAACAAGACTGTTGGTGTGGAGGAAGGAAGGGTGCAAGAGTAGTTGGAGGGAAGCTGCATTAGACTTTGAAAGCGGATCCATTTCCTTTTTTTTTCTTGATTTTTTATTTGAGTATGGCTGACAATGTTATATTAGTTTTAGGTGTACAACATAGTGATTTGACAAGTTTCTACATTATGCTATGATCACGAGTGTAGTTACCATCTGTCACCATATAATTCTGTTACAACATCGTAGGTTATATTCCTTATGCTGTGCCTTTTACTCCTGTGACTTATTCATTCCATAACTGGAAGCCTGGATCTCCCACTCCTCCTTGCCTATTTTGCCCATCCCCCTACTTCCTTGGCAACTACCAGTTTTATCTCTTATTTGTAGGTCTGATTCTGCCTTTTGTTTGTTTTTAAATCATTTTTATTTAGATTCCACATATGAGTGATATCATGTGGTATTTGCCTTTTTCAGTCCGATTTATTTCACGTAACACCCACTAGGTCCATCCATTTTCTTTCAAATGCCATGATCTCATCCTTTTTTATCGCTGTGTAATATGCTTATTACATATATATATATATATATATCTTCGTTTATTTATTTATTTATTTTTTATAGATCCATTTATTTGTAATATATGTTACTCCTTATCCATTTCACTATTGATGGACCCTTAGAATGCTTTCATATCTTGGCTCTTGTGAACTGCTACAACAAACACAGGAGTGCATATATCTTTTTGTTTTTTTTTTTTTTTTTTTTTTTTTTTTTTTTTTTATCTTTTTGAATTAATGTTTTTGTTTTTTTTTTGTAATACGCAGTAGTGAAATTATTGGTTCATATGGTATTTCCATTTTTAAGTTTTTGAGGCAACTCCACGCTGTTTTCCATAGTGGCTGCACCAATTTCCTTTTTCCTCAGCATCATTGCCAAGGGGGCAGGGAAAGGGCAGAGGGAGAGAGAGAGAATCTTAAGCAGGCTCCATGCCCAGCATGGAGCCTGACAGGGGGCTTGATCTCACGATCAGAGTGGAATTCAAGAGTTGGATGCTTAACCGACAGAGCCATACAGGCACCCCATCACCAACACTTTACATTTCTTGTCTTTTGGGTTTTACCCATTCTGAAAGGTGTAAGGTGATAGTTCATTGTGGTTTTGTTTTGTATTTCTCCCTGATCATTCATGATTTTGAACATCTTTTCATGTATCTCTTGGCTATCTCTAAGTCTTTGGAAAAATGTCTATTCAGGTCCTATGCCTGAAGAGAAACCTTCTTTCCTTCCTTCCTTCCTTCCTTCCTCCCTCCCTCCCCATTCCCTCCTTTCTTTTTCTTTCTTTCTTTCTTTCTTTCTTTCTTTCTTTCTTTCTTTCTTTCTTTCTTTCTTTCTCTCTTTCTTTCTTACGCATTCCTAGGACACATGTTCATAGGGAAATATATCCAGGCTCTATGATCTCAGACACAATGAATCTTGGTCTTTGGTAAATGGAGTTAATCTAGTCTAAGACATTAAGCATACTGTAATTCCAGGCCAGTATCTAAGGAGCAACTGGGTGGATAAGCTTCTAGGTAGAAAACTTCAGTGATTCTAGTTGAATGTGGGGAGAAAAAGAAGGTTTGACATGGAATATCTTTTCAGTTTATATCAGAGAAATCATTTAAGTATATTTTCAACTTTAAATAATGCCCATCTCCCTGGTATTGCTAATTCTGACTTTATTTAAATTCCATAATCCTCCTCTAAATGAAGCAAATATAATATCTAAGCAACACAAGGAGTGTTAACTAATATCAAGCTCTCTTTAAGATGTATACTTGGAATGCCAGTGAAATATAATCAGTTTGCTAAGTTTGATGCATTATTTGTTATCCTTATGAAAATGTGCTCTTTTTTAGGGTGTGCGTTATTTCCCCTACATTTTCCTTTCTTTATCTCATTTTTTATAGCACCTTGTAAGGTTATCTCTCCAAGAATTTCCATAATAAATACTATGTGTGTGTTGATAGGTATGTTAGTCTGTTCAGGCTGACAAAAGAGAATAGCACTGACTGGGTGGGTGGCTTAAATGATAGAAATTTATTTTCTCATCGTTCTGAAGGCTGGAAGTCTGAGATCAAGGTTGATTTCTTATGGGGCCTCTCTTCCTGGTTTGCAATGGCCTCTTTTTCCCAGTGTCTTCACATGGCCTCTTTTCTGTACTCTCTCAGAGGGAGCTCTGGCGTCCTTTTCTTTTAAGGACACCAGTGCTATTGGATTAGGGCTCTACCCTTATGGCCTCATTTAATTGTAATCACCTCCTAGGAAGCCTTATCTCTAAATACAGTCACATGGTGGTTAAGCCTCAACATGGGAGTATCAGGGGACACATAATTCAATTCATAATAGTAGGTATAGATAGAAGCTCCACTGTAGGTCAAGGGCTAACGTATTTCTCAATGCCAGGGAAATAGTAAGCTCCTGATAAAATCTGGTGGAAGGAATGGAACAGATACAGAGAAAGAGTAAAACCCACAAATATGTACCAGGCTGGGGAGACAATTAAATTGTAAATTTCTGAAATCTAGGTCATGTTATTTTAAAAACATTTTCCTTTAAGTTGCACTTACACCAAAATTATATATGCAAAAATGAAAGTGTTATAAACGTAAGGGTTCTTCAGGGTAGGCAAACCTCAATTTGAGACAGCAGAATGACACAGAGGCTAAAAATTAGTCAATGTAGAATTAGTAGGAAAAATGATTTCCAGATTACATGAGATTAATGTCTTTATTTGAACTCAATTCAGGATATTTGTTCAAGTCTATGGGAACTAAGGACAGCAAGCCACTGGTCTCTTGAATGGCACTGGTGGCTGGATGGCATTTAGTAGAAAGCTGGTGGTAAGATTGAGCTAGCCTCGTAGAGGGTGGCAAAGTCTCCCAAATGATTCCAGCAGTACTGATATGTGAAGCTCTTTAGCTAGGCTCCAATCAAGAAAGCAATCCCCTGGATCAGAAAACACCCCTTTTTGTAGAGCTGATGGGTGATTCTCTGAATTCATGTCAAATTCCATGTAAAATTGTGCTCTGCTGGAACACTTTGCTGAGTGCTTGACCCAGGCTCTCCTTTTTTGTGGGTCATTGAGAGCTTGAGTGATGGTGTGCTTTTCAATGTTTCTCTGCTTGTAAGATATTCACAGCAAACCTTATTGCTACTGGTACATAGTCATGCCTTTTGCATGTCAGTCAGGGACAACTAGACTGTATCCAGACTAGGAAGGAGTGTGGAATAATTAAAAAAAGAAATAGAAAAAGACACATGGAATGTCAAACCTGATTTAGAGGAGGTGAAATAAAGGGTTGATAGCTTTAAATAAAAAGGCTAGCATTTTCAAGAAACAACTGCTTTATAAGGCAGAACTGGGAACAGGAGTAGGAAATGAAGAGGAGGCAGTTTTCAGCTCAATTAAGGAGGAACTTTCCAATGTTAGAGTTGTTCATTAATTTAATGATCTGCTTGAAGAGTTCCTGATGGGGGATATTCTCAAGCATAGGCTGGATGACAATTTGATAGGGAAATTTAGAAGAGACTCATGGTGGATTGGAGTTTTAGCTAATGGTCTTGGAGATTCATTTCTCTTTATTCTGAGTACTCACAGTGACTCAAAGAAGGCTAACACTTTGCATGAAAATGGCCATAGGGAACTAATTAATTCAATCATTCATTGACTGCTGTTCTAAGAGGTACAGGGAGTGTATGGTAGACTATTAAGGATTATTTCCATGTCTTTGATTAAAAGGTTACATATAAAGAAATATCTGTAACCAACTTGAAGCATGAAATAGTGGTTTATCTATATATATTTTAAAATTTTAAATTTTATAATTTTTCTGGGGAAATATACAGTAAGCAAAGATAAAAACCAGTTCAGCCCTTCTCTAAAACTTTATAAATTCTGGGCAATTGGGCATTGCACTAATAGATTTTAGTTATCCCTTTCAGTTGAGAATCTTTAAAAGCAGGAGCATATCTATTTCTTTTTGTATTTTTAGCACCTAGGCTTTTAATCAGTGCTCAATACATGTCACTTGAATTGAACTGAATTGATACATAATCTATGCCATCTTCTTAACAGATATAATTTATTATATCAATATTATTAACAAAAATAAGGAAATAGAAGCAGACCTACAAGCACTGCACACTTGAACAGCAAAAGTATTTTGTGTCATATATTGGTAAAATTCAGACTCACCTATGCCAATACCATTATTAATTCTTCAGTACTGAAAACAGCTGTGGGCTACAGAAAATAATTTACTCCGAAAAACAATGAGAAATTTGATAAAGATTAACAGGAAAGGAGTGAATTTAGCTCCAAATGAAACAGTGGATCCAAGGAATTACGGAACAAATATCTGAAAGCAGAATAGTGCTTATGACTTATTCTCTGTTAGTTGATATTTGGCTGCATTGTGCTTCTTATGATGTGTGTGTATTGTGCTAACACCTACTGATTATTAGTAGTAGTTTTTTTCCTGCTCTTACAAACCATCAAATAATTTAGCTGTCCCTCCTGCAGAGCTGTTGCTGATTGCAGAAAGTTTCCCATTGTATTCCATTACCATCACAATAGAATTGTGAGCTTGGACATTTGTTGAATCTTCCACACCCTTAGGACAACGTATTTGTCTGGAGCATCGCCAAGTACACTTTTAGCAAAAGAAAATATTTCAGTGATCACGAATATTGTCCTTTATCATTGCTTTTTTAAAGTTAAAAATTAAAAACAAACACAGCTTACGTTATAATTGAGGCATTAAGCTATATTAGGAGAAAGAAAAATAAACCTCTCTTGTGAAATGTAGCTTAAAATAAATATTTGATCATTACTCAGTGTTCTAAAACTCCTGATGAGATGTGGGAATTTATTTAGGGTCAATACAAAATGCAAGCAAAACCTCCTATTCCAGAAACTAAGATAAAGGTACAAAGAATAAGTAAGCTCATTTTTGTTTTCTTAATACCTGTTTCCTACACAAACGAGAAAGATTGTTTTTGGCATTTTTTTTCTTTCTGAGTTCCTTCTCATTTTTTAGCTAAGCAAATCTCTAGTAGCCAGGCATGTATATGCCGGCCAGGTTGGACTGTACATACTCCTGCACAGGGGTCTTAAGAAAATCAAAACAGGTGGATTTCCCATTGGTGAGTATATTATTTGCTACAGCTGCCATAACAAAATACCACAGACTGGCTATTTTAAACAACAGAAGTTTTTTCTCACAGCGCTGAAGACTAGAAGTCTGAGATGAAGGTGTCAACAAGTTTGATTTCTTGCTGAGGTCTCTCTCCTTGGCTTGCAGATGCCCACATTCTCATGGTGTCTCAGATGGTCTTTCCTCTGTGTACTCGTCTCTCCTGTGTCTCTGGGCATCCACATTTCGTCTTGTAAGGACACTAGTCAGTTGGATTAGGGCTTGCCCTAAAGACTTCATTTTAACTTAATCATTTCTTTAAAGGCTCTATCTCCAATGCAGTCACATTCCGAGGTACCGAGGGTTAAGGTTTCAACACAGGAATTTTGTGGGGACACAGTTCAGCCTGTAACAGTGAGCTACCATATTTAAGCAGGAGAAATCTGGTTAATCATATGTTTAATACCTTTTTATAAACATAAAATTGTACACTTTTAGCCATGAGCTAGAGAGTCCCCAAGATTATGAAGACTGAAGTAAGAAAGCTAAAATAACAATTTGGAAAGTACGCTAAAAGTGATCAATGGAGAAGAAAGAGTATCCTTATCATTTTAGATGTCATGAATCAGGTGAAGTATATTAGAAAGATTGGTATTTGTGTCACATGACATTTTTAGGTCTTTTATAACACCTCCTTGACTTAATTTTGTTATATGATGTTTTCAATTATTAAAACTTTTTCCAAACAATGTAATTATACACCTAATAAGAGAGAAAGGTATACGATATCCAATACTTCTAACATCCCCAGGCTTTTAAAGAATAATAGCCTATATAAACATCTAAGAAACTAAAATTAATTACTTGAAAAAGTGTAAGAAAGACATGCTTTGAGGACATTATTAAATCAAGCCTACTATGATGATAACAGGAATTCCCTCAAATAAGGAAAGTCACAAGGGTGTGCGTTCCAAAAAGATAAAACCTAAGAATGTTAGAAGATAAGTAAAAGGTTTTATATTTCAGAATCTAATACAGTCTCCCAATTGCTGGCTGCTTTATTCTCCTTTGAATACAATAGGAATCCACCAAAGTGGGGAATAGAGCATTCATCTCATTTTGTCCCACAGTAGAACAGATGAACGGAATGCCAAAAGCAATGAGGACAATTACACAATATGTCCCTTGTGAATATCTATAAAAATGCCCAGCATCTTGTAGCACACTTAAGTAAAATATAATGAGTAGCAACAGACAATACATATACAATTTCATGAAAATGCCATTTGGGGAGGTGGAAAGGGTTTCCCAGCTGGAAATAGCATGGGCTTGACCCTGCTTCCCCTCAAGCCACAGTTCTACTTCTTCCCTACCATATATAATAGAATTTCATAGTTGCAAACACATGGTGTACACCCACTATCTCTGTTTAAAAAAAATGCTTATTTTGCAAAAGTCATTATTGTACATGTCCATGCACAAAGAAAAAATATTCAAATAATACAGTACTGTATCATACATAAAAATCTAACTTCCCACCTTCCCTTCCTTCCGTGTCAACCTCAGAGGAAATTGTTTGCATTTTAAAATGTATTGTATATGTGTCTAGATAGGTCTAAATAATCTCTTTATAACCCTCTTTCTTAATATGGCAAACTTGTACAAAATATATTGACTTATTTTGAAAGGAAGGAAATTCAGCACACTTCCTTTACCCATAACTTTTCCCCAGTTTTTAGTACCTAAAATAAAGTTTATTACATAGGATATCCATATGCACATATCTGTATCTATAAATTAATATTTTCATATTGCTCTCAATGTATATATTTATCTACTTTCAAATTTACTAAATTATTTCCTGGTACATATGAGAAATGTTCCCAATTCTTCACCCCAACCTGTATCAGTGACCTTATTGTGTGAATTTGTAGTTACTCTTGTCAGGAGATGACATATATGCCCCCAAATCTTGAATCTGGGTCTGGACTCACTATGGTCGATAGAATGTGGAGGAATTTATGGATGCCAGTTTGGAGTGCAGATCTCAGTCTTGTGCTTTCCTGATCTTTCTTTTGTACAAGAAGTTCATCATGAGAATAAGTCTAGCAAACACGCTGGATATGAAGGACCTTGTAGAGAAGAGCTCAGTTGTCCCAGCTGACACTATATCTGACCAGTTTAGAGTCAAACCCCAATACTGAAGAGGGCCCAACCAAGATCAGAAAACTCGACTCCTTGACCCACAATTGTTCTAAGGGATCCCAGTCACTACTAGAAAAATGACCCAGCTGACTATAGGTTTGTGAGTAAAAATAAGTACTCGTGTGTGGTGACACTGAAGTTTGGGTGGTTACTTAGGAAGAATCATCCCTGAAATTGATAACTGCTCTATGCTCATTGTCTTTCTTTCCTCTTTTCAATTTCCCTACATTTCTTTAGAATCATGATATTTTAAAGCACTTCTAAATGTTTTTAAGGTCTAATTTCACCCTAGAGTTTATTTTCATTGCACATTAGGGTTAGTTCCATTCTTCTTAGAGCCCAAACTTCTTCCTTCTTGAATTGTTTTTGTTTTATTGAGTACGTTCTCAGGCAATTTTTCACAAAATCATAAGTGAGTTTTCCCATAATAGAAAAGCCTTCTTTTTATCATTATACTATATTGCTATGTTGGATGATTATATTATTCTATATTTCAAATAATGTTCTGATAATTATTAAAATAATGCTTTATTATCTCATGTTTAATATTCTTATTTTGAGAAATAGTTTAATATTCTTATTTTGAGAACTACTCTGACAATCATTTAATTAAATGTAATTGAATTCATGATTTCCGGGTGCTTTTGTAATCCTCTTTTTATTTTAAGTGTCAGAGAATACCATGAGGATTTGTTTGGGTTTGTATATTTTTTCTTCATTCATCAAAATTGGTCTTGGGTAAGCTTTTCCACTCCTAATAATTTTTCTTTATCCTCAGTTTTTTTTTTCTTTAAGATTTTATTTATTTATTTGAGAGAGAGAGAGAGACAGAGAACACGTGTGCGAGAGAGAAAGAGCATGAGCAGGGGGGAAGGGAGACCCTTCCATGAGCTGAAGGCAGACCCTTAACTGACTGAGCTACCCAGGAGCCCCAGTTTTTTTGTTTAATAGCGCGCTTTTCTCTCCATTAAAAAATATTTTCTACAACTAGAAATTATATGAATTTTTTTTTGTTTTGTTTTGGCTCTGCTGGATTAATCTGCAATATCTATTTAGTTTTCTTTTTTCAGATTTTTTTTTCTTCCTTTGTTCCCCCCTTTCTCCCTATTCGGGAATGTCTTCTTTATCCTTTGTTGACTTTGTATGGAATACTTTCTTTCATCAATTATCAGTTAATGTTTTTTGTCCTATTTTTTTTTTCTTAGCCCAGATAAAATTATGAAAGCAAATAAGATCTCATTGAAAATAATCATTGATTTTCTACTTTCTTGTGATTCTTGGATAATTTTTTTCTCTGTGTTATTTATTCTATTTGTAGACTCTGATATTTTGCTTTGTATTATCTTATGGTTATAATTATATACAAGTCATATGGATTAGAGAGGTTGTTTTTGCAAATATTCTCTGACTTTACTGCTGTCTAATTTCTGGTCAGAATGTATCAAGGGGAATTCACATTAGGATGTATAAGAAGAGTATAAGTAAGATAATCACTCTTTCCTCTGCCAAAATAACAGTTCTACTCAAGGAATATTTCTCATACTTTGGGGGCCTCAGAGTTGGACAAATTAAATATTGGAGCAAATCCTCTGCTGCACATAGAATTATGGGGAAATTGGGTAGAGCTGACCAATCCACTCACCTGTGACAAGGTTAATCATCTAGTCTATGAACCTGATTAGTAACACTTTCCTCACACTTGCTCTTGGTTTATACTGATGAGGTCACTATGAAGAAGGGAGGGATTGAGGGATATATAACATGAAAATAATGCTTCGATATGAAAAATGAACAGCTCACATAGCCATTTCAACATTATCTTCTCTAAACTCTGAGCTCCTGCATCTGTCATTATAATTATATCTGCCATTCATCCTTCAGTAATCCATCTAAATCTTTGTCTGCTAATATCCAACCTCCTTCCCACACTGAGTGCCTTGTGTAAATTTTTGCTTTTCAGGAAGGGAGGAGAGAAAATGTGTGTGCTCACTCTGCCCTTTTTCTTCAGAGTAATAGTCTCTACTTAATTATTGGTCATTTGGACTTCAGCTACAGCACTCTACAATGCCTCACTTTACTTTTATACTGACTCTGAGAGATTTCTCCCCATTGTGGTTTATAAGGAATGACTCTTCCCTATTCAAAAATACTTACCAAGGGTGCCTGGATGACTCAGTCAGTTGAGCTTCCGACTCTTGATCTCAGCTTGGGTCTTCATCCCGGGGCTGTGAGTTCAAGCCCCATGTTGGGTTCCACATGGAGCCTACTTACAAACAATAACAACAACAACAACAACAACAACAACAACAACAACAGAAAACTTACTCCCCAAATCTCTACCACTCTGGAAATGGGATAATCTGAGTAGCTTTTGCCCACTTTCTTGTTTACTATAAATTGCACTGCTCTGGATGTTGAACTTGGCCTATTTTGGTACCCTCTTCAATTAAAGAAGGATCTCTCAGTATGGAGTCATGTATCTGTGTTCCTTTGTTGAAACCTAAAAACTCATGCCTGTTCTCATTCTTCTGGCAACACAGGGAGATTTAGTAGAAAGACTACATACTGAGTTGTGACAACCTCTGTCCCTACCTCCAATGGAGGTCTCCATGCATAGAATAGTTTGACAATTAGCACTTGATTCTGAAGGAAAATTCATGTTGTTTATCTTAAAAAAAAATTTCAAATAATTTTCTGTGGGAGACTAGAAAAACTAATGTGGGCTTACTTATAAACAACCTGTCTGTCACTCTGTGTCCAAGCATAGTGGTCAGTCTCAGATGTCATCCTAAAGGGAAGTATGAAAGTTGACAAAATCTGATGACATATGTAAAATACAGTCATCTCTCTTCTCTCTTTGTTCTTAAAAATAAATGGATACATGAGAATTGCCTGATATTTGAGATATTCTGAAATGTGAAGTTTTAAAAAAAATACTAAGATAAACAAAGGAGAAATGGCCTTGAAGCAATTTGTAGGAGAGTACATATATATTAAAAAAAAAAAGCAGAAGATATTACATATCAGAAACATTTCCCGAGTTGAAGAAAAATGTAAGGCTTCAAATTGAAAGAACCTTGTAAGGGTTAGATGAAAAGGGTATAGATAGGTATGGATAGGTAAACGCCAGGTGAAATTTCAGAAAATAAGATAAATAAAATATCCAAAATCTTCTAGAAAGTAAACAGCTTACCGACAAATGGACATGATCAGACTGGCATCAGAGAGATTAAACGTGCTCAGGCTTGATGGCTGAAAACAATGAAAGAACACCTTCAAAAGTAAGAAGGAACATGACTCATAATTAGTCAAAGTATTAACCAAACATGGGAAAGAAAAAAAAGACAGTTTTTTCACTTGACATTTCAGAAAATTTACCTACGGTTTTCCTAGAAAAGTATTCAAGGATATGTAGCAAATTAAGAGAGTAGACTAGGATGATACATGTAGAAAAAAATAATAAAAGAGTAAACCAGGAAGCTAACATGGTACCCAGAAGCGGTATAAACGACCCAGCAAACCAGTCAAAGGAAAGCCCAGGATAACAACTCCACTGAAGGCCTTGAACAGGAGGTTATATATCTCAGTAAGCAGTTTGCCAGAAATCAATGAAGTTCTTGAAATAGGGAGTGTTCCTGAGAGTTTGGCTAACTTGATGTTACGAACTACTATGCATAGAATATAGGAATAATAAGTTGTCTGTAGGACATAGTAAGATAAAAAAAGTGTGGTCCAAATATGAAAGACTTGGTCCAAATTAGAAAATGAAATAAGCATACTACTAAGAGGTATAATAATTATTTAAAGATTTTATTCATTTATTTGAGAGAGAGAAAGTGAGGCAGTGAGAGAGAGAGAGCACGTGAAGGGGAAGGATCAGAGGGAGAAGCAGACTCCCCCCCAAGCAGGGAGCCCGATGCGGGGCTCGATCCCAGGACTCTGGGATCATGACCTAAGATGAAGGCAGCCGCTTAAACAACTGAGCCACCCAGGCGCCCCGAGAGGTATAATAATTGATGTTATTCATTGCGTGGGACCAATAACAAGCTGGAAGATATTGCATAGGAATATGCAAACTGGGGGTGCCTGGATGGCTCAGTCGTTAAGCATCTTCCTTCGGCTCAGGTCATGATCCCAGGGTCCTGGGATCGAGCCCCGCATCGGGCTTCCTGCTCCGTGGGAAGCCTGCTTCTCCCTCTCCCACTCCCCCTGCTTGTGTTCCTCTCTCGCTGTGTCTCTCTCTGTCAAATAAATAAATAAAATCTTTTTAAAAACAATAATACGCAAACTGTGTTGTTCACTGTGGTTGGCCACTAGCCACATATAGTCATTTAAATATATAGAATTTACCTAAAGAAAATGCAATCTAAAATTCAGCTCATCAGTTTCACTAGCCACATTTCAAAATTCTCAATAGGCACATGTGACCAGTGGCTACCATACTACAGGGCAAATATAGAACGTTTTTATTATCACAAAACAATATTGATATAGAGTGTTATGCACTGAAATAAAATTTTAGACATGCAAATCAAACTATATTTTAGGTATATTTCTTAGCACAGGCTAGGCTGCTATAACAAAATACTATAAACTCAGCAGCTTAAACAATAGACATTATTTCTCACTCCTGGAGGCTTGGAAGCCCAATATCAAAGCACCAGTAGATTCTGTTGAGAACCCTCTTCCAGGTTATGGATGCCTTTTTGCTGTATTCTTATGTGGAAGAGAGAAGGGGAACTGTTTCTTCCTCTTATTAGAAGGACACTAATCTCATCAGAAATTCTCAATTTCCTGATCACATCTAAATCAAATTATGTCCCAAAGTCCCAACCCCCTCCAAATACCATCATAATGGAGATTAGAGCTTTGGCATATAAATTTTGGGGGATATATTCAGACCATAGCATTCTACCCCTGCCTCTCTCTCCTCAAGTCACATCTTTTTTTTTTTTTTTTAAGATTTTATTCATTTATTTGAGAGGGAGAGTGTGTGTGAGAGAGAGAGAGAGAAAGCACAAGATGGGGGAGGGTCAGAGGGAGAAGCAGACTCCCTGCTGGGCAGGAAGCCCGATGTGGGACTCCATCCTGAGACTCCGGGATCATGACCTGAGCCAAAGGCAAACACTTAACCAACTAAGCCACTCAGGCGCCCCAGTCACATCGTTTTTGCCTGCAAAATACATTCATTTCATCCCAACAGCCCAAGTCTTAACTTGTTCCAGCATCAACTCTAAAGTCTCAATTCCAAAGTCTCAACTGAGTATCATCTACATCAGATCTGGGTGATCCACAGTGAGGCTAGCCCAGCCCCTAAGTTTGCTTAAAATCCATTTGGCCTTTTAACAGAAATGGTGGATCATCTCTGAATTGCCTTGGGCCCATTCCTCCCTTTTCTTGAAGAACAGTACAGGTTGCCGCAGAAGAGAATAGTTTATCATTGGGTCCTGCAGAATCTAAGTCCACAGCCTTCCTTCATTCCAGCGAAATCTCCACCCTCTTTGATTCAAACTAGCAGTGCCCCCTGCTAAAGTGGCTGAATCAGTCCATGGTTCACACCAGACTAGCCTCCTTATCCAGTGGTTACTAGGCCAGACCTCAGTGCTCTCCTCAGAACACACTTTCTCTCTCTCTCTCTCTCTCTCTCTCTTTTTTTTTTCAGTAGGACAGGCTGAGAATTTTCCAAATCTTTAAGTTCTGTAGTTCTGTTTTGTTTTTACCTAAAAATTCCTTTTTCCACTCATTTCTTTTTTCTGGCATTTTACACGAAGCAGTCAGGAGGCCAAGCTACTCCTCCAAAACTTTGCTTAGAATTCTTCCCAGTAAAATATTCAATTTCATCACTTGCAAGTTCTATCCTCCGTGAAACACTAAGACACATTTAAGTCAATTTTTTTGCTACTTTATGATGAGGACGGACTTTCATCTGTTGTCCAATAACATTTCCCTCATTTCCTTCTGAGATCTAATCAGAATCACCCCCAGGGTCCCTATTTCTACCGATATTCTGTACATGGTTATTTACATGTTCTCTAGGAAGATGGACATTTCTCTATAGTGCTCCTCTTCTTTCTGAGCTCTCACTGGCATCACCATTAACTGCAGTCTGTGTTCTTTCTACGTGCACCTTGAAACTCAGCCTCTACTCATTATCCAGTTCTAAAGCCACTTCCACATTTTTATCTATTTGCTAACTAGCAGTCTACTTCTCAGTGCCAACTTCTATATTTGTCAGTTCTGGCTGTTATTTCAAAATATCATAGACTGGGTGGCCTGAACAACAAACGTTCATTTCTCACAGTTTTTGGAGGCTGGAAAGTCCAAGATCAAAGTAGATTTCTGGTTCATAGATATCTGTCTTCATCTGTCCTCATATGACCTTTCCTTGGGGAATGCATGGGAGAAAGAGAGAACTCTGGCCTCTTTCTCTTCCTGTAAGTATATTAATCCCATTAGAGGGGCCCGGTCCTTATGACCTCATCTAAACTTATTTACCTCCCAAAGAGCCTATTTCCAAGCACTATCACACTGGGGATTAAGGCTTCAACATATGAAATTTGAGGCAACAGAAACATTCAATCCATAGCAGTATATCCATATCTAAACCTATAAGTTAAAGTATAAAGCAATGCATGGGGGTAATATTCACAAATTCAGTGTATCAATTTATGACTTACGCTATCTTTATGTCTTTATATCTAGATCACACCTATGGTCTTTGGTTCAACTGGGTTTTTTTATTTATTTTATTTTATTTTAAAGATTTTATTTATTCATCAGAGACAGAGAAATACACAGAGAGAGAGAGAGAGAGAGAGAGCATGAGCAGGGAGAGAGACAGAGGGAGAGGGAGAAGCAGGTTCCCCGCTGAGCAGGGAGCCCAATGTGGGGCTCGATCCCAGGACTCTGGGATCATGACCTGAGCCGAAGGCAGACGCTTAACCATCTGAGCCACCCAGGCGCCCCTCAACTGGGCTTTTTTAAACAGATGCTTTACTCTATTTCTCTTATTAGCCTAAAAAAATCTATTATCTTCGTTTGCTAAAGAACCCTCAATTCTAATTTTTTAAAAAATTATCTTGGAGCCATGAGAAGGGATAGGACAAATAGTCAGTGAATAAATATCATATAATCAGATACAATTCAAATAGATTAAAAACCAGTAGGTACTGAGCACTCACCATTAGCAAAGCACTCTGTCTGCCCTTAGTGGACATCACAAGATCAAGAAAAGATACATTTGATTCCCTTGCTTTAATTCCATCACATTCTCAGGGATTCTCTTCACTGCATTTGATGAAGCTCCATGGAAATAAGTGTTCTCTTCTGCTCAATTATTCATTCTTCATGCTGGTTTAACACACACACAAAACACAATTATTAGAAGCTAAGTTAGATTGTGTGTGTGTGTGTGTGTGTGTGTCTTAGACACATTCTTACAATTTCCTTGTATCACAGTATCTAAATTTAACTCATTTTCTAAATTTTTAGAGAAAGATAAATAGTATCCTGTTTGGTGTCTAGCAGCTGCCACCCGAATCACAAATTCTGAGATTTCTTATTCAGTTTGTCTGAAGTAACTATCTCAGCATAAAAGTTGCGCTTTTACTCATTGATGTGATCAACTTCAGTCTGGATAAGGCAATACGAATGGAAAAAGATGAAGAAAGAAATAACCAATTTGTTAAACAAATATATCAAATTTAACAATGAATGCTATAGCCTCAGAGGAAGTGGGAAAGGATTAGGAGTGCACAATATTAGAATTTATCCAGAGAAAGAAACAAAAACCGACATTTACTTTCCTCTTCCACTGCACTCTCAATTTAACAATAGTGAGCCTGTAACCCAAGGAGAAAAGAGAATAAAAAATAGAAGTTTAGAGCTTTTGGAACTGAATAAACTCTTTATGTTCCTTTTTTTTTAAAGATTTTATTTATTTAATTGACAGAGAGAGAGAGAGAGAGAGAGAGAGAGAGAGAGA